>NW_024962272.1:7394046-7430702 GCF_019238085.1 Lagopus leucura
CCCCCCCCCCCCCCCCCCCCCCCCACTGGAGGGCTGCAATATTTAACTAAAATACAAAACAATTTAAAAAACGGGGAGATAAAGCACTCTGAAGTGTAGGAATATGATTAGACTTTTCAAACTGCTAGAAGGAAATTCTGAAGCAAAATTGTGTTCAGATGGATTTTGAATTAGGATTTTGTGAATGCCTCTTATGTAACTGTCTATTAAAAGGTGGATTGCAAGTGTAATCAGTCACTGAGTAACAGTAGAGTAAAATAACTTGAACTCAAAACTCAGTCTTCAGGTATGTACTCTTTTTCACTTCTGAATTGGCAGCTTCCAGCTCTCTGCAGCTGTGTGCACCTGAACTGGGAGACAGTAACAGTTATTCTACAGTTGTCCCACTCTATGTGTCAAAGCAGCAGGTGTGAGGCCAGGTCTGTGTGCAGAGAGAAATGAGAGAGTTGTGGGGTCAGAAGCACTATCCCAACTTTTTTGCTTGAATACCAATTTTAAAGATAAACTTTAGCTTAGAGCTTTATATAAGTGTTGTGTTTTCTGAATTGAATTTTCAACTGCTGTTACGGTAAGTCACATTGCATTATAAAAATCATAGGACTATACAAAAGCAAAAACTGCTTTTCACTTACTTTTCAGTGTTGGTTTAATACTGTGAGTTTTTTTTTCTATTTTGCTAGCTGCATAACAGAAGTAGAATATGAAACAGCAAATGGAGGATTTCTAGTTATGTAATTGAGGTTTATTCTGTACAGTTTCAAGTAATCTCTGCCATGTAAATAATGCAATTAGATGGGGGCAAATAAAACATAATGCTCACAAGTAGTTATATTTTGGTTTATTTTTAGTTTGGTTTTTTTGGTTTATTTTTAAATTTAGTGTAAAATTGTCAAGTAATAGACACATTGAAGCTACAAAAAAAGTATGTCTACAGGAAAAATAAATTTAGTTATATTACAAGAAAATGCTTTTGATTAATTTACCTTCATGTATGTTGACTTTGAACAGAAAGCCAGACTAAATTCTACTTGTTGAAATGAAGATATTTTTTTAATTTTGTGCAGTCTTGATTTCTGATTTCTTTATTGATTTCAATAGCATTTGTTGCTGGTAAGCTGTTGTCACCACTGGCTAGAACTGAAGTTCAGCTGTGTGACAACAGCTTGTAAAGTTTAGATGTTCAGTACATTTCTAAAGAATCAGTCAAATTTAATGAAAGTTCATAGACAACAGTGGCCAGCAAGAGGAAATGTGAAGTAAAATATATGTGTATTTTAATATATTTTCTAACAGCAACGTTTTCTTGAACTGGATGAGAGAAAGCGGATGCTTACAGAGAACTGCAAGGAGTTGCTGAAAAAAGCTCGACAGATGTGCAATATGAATCTGGATCAGCATCTTCCAAAAGAGTTTCAAACGGTATGTACAAAAATAAATCTTTGTATTTCTCTTATATTTTGGATAACATACACCATTCTAATTTTTTCAGCAAGTAATACTTTGTACTTAACACTGGAAAGTACCAGCAAAGATCATTTATGTTACCTTGAAACTGTTGGTAAAGACGACTGTTGGTAAAGATCCTCCCTACCAAGGGAAGATCCCTCCTTGATTTGTTCTTTATGAACAGAGAAGGAGATGTGGTGATCAGAAGCTATCTTAGGCACAGTGACCACAAAATGATGGAGTTCTCCATTCATGGTGAAGTCTGAAAAGGGGAGTCAGCAAAACTACTACACTGGACTTCCGGAGGGCAGACTTTGGACTGTTTAGGATGTTGGTTGGGAAAGTCCCCTGGGAGACAGAGGGATCCAGGAAGGCAAAACATCCCTCAAGAAGGACTTCAGAGGTGCTAGGACAGGCTGTTACTGTGTTTCAGAAAATGAACTGACAGGGAAGGCCATCATGGCTGAACAGGGAGCTTTTGCTAAGACTTGGGTTAAAAAAGAGTGTACTACTTTTGGAAGAAGGGACAGGCAACTCGGGAAGAGTACAAGGATGTTGCTATTATATACAGAGAGAAAATTAGAAAGGCAGAAGTCTAACTAGAACTAAATCTGGCCACTGTTATAAAAAGATAACAAAAGTTACGTTTTTCCAAATACATTAATGACCAAAAGAGTGCCAAGGAGAAGTTCCATTCTTTATTGGATACATCAGGGAACATTACCACCAAGGGTAAAGAAACAGGTTAGGAACTCATTGCCTTCTGTCTTTAGTAGTCAAACCAGTTATCCTCAGGGTACTCAGCCTCCTGAGCAGGAAGACAGGCATGGGGAGCAGAATAACCCCCGCCCATAATTCAGAAGAAATCAATTAGTCACTAGCTATTACACCTAAATGATCTCAAGTCTATGGGGCAAGGTGGGATCCACCCAGAGGTACTGAAGAAGATGGCAGAAGTGCTCTCTGAGTCACTTCCCAGTATTTATGTGCGGCCCTGGTCACCTGTGGAGGCTCCATATGACTGGAGACATGTTGCTCATCTACAAGAAAGATTGAATTGAGGGGGCTACAGGCCTATCAGCCTGACCTCTGTGTTGAGGAAGGTCATGGAACAGATCATTTTGAGTGCAATCATGCAGCATCTGTGACAACCAGAGGATCAGGCCTAGCCACCACAGTTTTGTGAAACCTGATCTTCTTTGACCGGGTGGCCGGTCCATAGGATGAGGGTAAGGCTGTTTATGTAGTCTGCAGAGACTTTAGCAAAGCCCTTGACAGGGTCTTCCCCAGCATCCTCCTGGAGAAGTTGGCAGATCATGGCTGAGACGTGTAGTCTTCACTGGATAAAAATCTGGTTAGATGGCTGAGCCCAGAGAGTGGTGCGAATGGAGTTAAATCCAGCTGCTGACTGGTTATGAGGTATGGGTTTCCTAGGGTTAAGTCCTGGGGCCAGTCCTGTTTAATATCTTTATTGATGGTCTGAATGAGGAGATGGAGTGCAACCTCAGTAAGTATGCAGATGAAACAGTGCTGGAAGAAGGTGTCAATCTGCCTGAGGATAGAAAGGCCTACAGAGTGAAATGGATAGGCTGGATCAGTGGGCCGAGGCCAATTGCATGAGGTTCAAAAAGACCAAGTATTGGGTCCTGGAGTTTGGTCACAACAACCCCATGCAATGCTACAGGCTTGGGGCAGTGTGGCTGGAAAACTGCACAGAGGAGAAGGATCTGAGGATGTTAGTCAACAGACAGCTGAACATGAGCCAGTGGTGTGCTCAGGTGGTCAAGAAAGCCAGCAGCATCCTGGCTTGCGTCAGAAATAATGTAGTCAGTGTAGGAAAGTACGCTACAAGACGTTGAGGCCCTGGAGCATGTCCAAAGGAGGCCTGTGAATATGATGGAGGGTCTGAAGCATAAGTTGTATGTGGTCTGGCAACAGGAACTGGGGTTGTTTAGTTCTTCTTCCTTCTCTCTAAATGGGAGATGTATGGATTTGAAAGATTAACTACTTTATGGATTATGAACTGGTTGGCTGGTCGCAGCCAAAGGGTTGCAATCTGTTTCTGGTTGGAGGCCGGTCACAAGCTATCTCTTCAGGGGCTGGTCTTGGGACCAGTGCTCTTCAGCATTTTCATCAGTGACAAAGACAATGGAATTGAATGCACGCTCAGCAAGTTTGCAGATGACAACAAACTGAGTGGTGCAGTCCATACATTGGAGAGAAGGGAAGCCAACAAAAACGACCTGGACAGGCTGGAGAAGTGGGCCCGTAAGAACCTAACGAGGTTCAATGAGGCCAAGTGCAAGGTGCTGCGTGTGGGCTGGGACAGTCCCAGGTATTTATACAGGCTGAGGGAAAAACCCCTTGAGAAAAGCTCTGCAGAGGACTGGACAAGAACCTGGACATGAGGC
The DNA here is from genome assembly GCF_019238085.1 of Lagopus leucura. Lineage (NCBI taxonomy): Eukaryota > Metazoa > Chordata > Aves > Galliformes > Phasianidae > Lagopus > Lagopus leucura. Next base: position 7,397,904 of record NW_024962272.1, read on the forward strand.
AGCAGTGTGCGCTTGCTGCCCAGAAGGCTAGCTGTGTTCTGGGCTACATTAAAAGAGCAATGGTCAGTAGGGCGAGGGAAGTGATTGTGCCTCACTACTCAGCTCTTGTGGGGACCCATCTGGAGTACTGCATCCAGGCCTGGGGCCCCCAGCACGAGAAAGATGTAGAGCTCTTAGAATGCGTCCAGAGAAGGGCCACTAAGATGATCAGAGGGGTGGAGCACCTCTCCTATGGAGAAAGGTTGAGGGAACTGGGCTTGTTTACCTTGCAGAAGAGAAGGCTCTGGGGAGAAGGCTCATTGTGGCCTTCCAATATTAGAAGGGAGCAAGGGAAAACAGCTTCTTACAAGGTTTGATAGTGACACGACAAGGGGGAATGGGAGATTCAGGTTAGATATTAGGAGGAAGTTTTTCATACAGAAGGTAGTGGGGCACTGAAACAGGTTGCCCAGGGAGGTTGTGAATGCCCCATCCCTGGAGGCATTTGAGGCCAAGCTGAGTGTGGCTCTGGGCAGTCTGGTGGTTGGAGACCCTGCCTACAGTCAGTTGTAACTAAATTATCTTTGAAGTCCTTTTCAACCCAGGCCATTCTATAGTACAACAGTCTGAAAAGAAGCAGCTCAGGGAAGACCTTATTGTTCTCTACAACTGCCTGAGAAATGGTTGGGACAAGATGGGACTTGTCCTTTTTTCCTAGGTAATTAGAGATAATCCATTACCTCTCATTCTTAAGCTGCTCCAGAGAGGGTTTCGGGTTGGATATTAGAAAAATTGAAAGAGTGAGTAAGCATTGGAACAAGCTGCACAAGGAGGTGTTGGAATCACCATCCCTGGAGACGTTTAAGAAATGTGTAGATGAGGCTCTTAAGGACATGTTTTAGTGGGCATGGTGGTGGTGAGTCGACTGACAGTCAGATTAGGTGATCTTAGTCATCTTTTTCAATTTTAACAATCCTGTCATTCTATTTGGTCTTCTAAAGCATCTTCCAGTAGCGAGACTGTTAGAGCTGGGTTACTCTGACTTTGTTCTGTGCGTAGGGAAAAGAAAAAATCATCTGAGATCTCAATTCAAATTTTTAGGTTTGTATTCACAGAAAGAGTTCAAGACCGTATTATTCTAGCTTCTTGCTTAAAGGGAGTAACGTGAAAACACTTAAAGCTGGGCTGTCTGGTTACCTGCCTGAAGTTCTTTACAGCCGTTGGCAGCATTTGTACAGCCTAAGTAACATAGCCCTGGCTTAAGCTGCGTCTGAGTGCCTGTATCTACACAAGTTAGCAAACAAGGAGCAATTAATTGTGTATCTCTGATAGGCATTGTGGACGTAATTCTCTGTCCAGAAGAGTTTGTGAGGAAATGTTGCTGTGTTAAAATTTTGAACATGAGGCATCCTGAAAAAAAGTAATTGAATGTTTGCTGGCTTATTGAATTCTTTTTAGCAAATGAGCTCTTCATTACCACTGATGTAAAATGCACACATCTTTTCTCTTCTAGGCTTTTCAGACTCTTCCAAACACACTGGAGGAAATAGATGCTTTTCTGAATGAAGAGAAATCAAGGGTCTCCTGTTTCACAGGCCTGAGTGCTTCAGTATGTTCACTTCTTTCTCTCCACCCTCTTTCCCTTTTCTTCCACCCGTGTTGTACTTACTTCCACTCTGTACTAGATTTCTTGGTTTAATAAGCTAGACAGCAGAAACAATGTGTGTAAATGCCAGATTCTGCATCTATTAGAATTGTAAGTAGGTTCTTCCTAAAGAACAGTGTGTTCTGTGCCTGTTTTTTCTTTTTAAAAGTTGCAGTAACCTGAAATAAGAAATACAGTTTATGTGCCTTGAAGCTGGAAATGTCATGTTCACTGTACAGTGTAACAGTTACATGATTGTGTTTGAGCAGGATAATATTTTTACAATTCCTGTTAGAGTTGGTAAACATTGTCTGTACTTTCCATTCTTATTCTAAAAGGTTGTTGAAGAATGCAGTAAGCAAATGGAGGAAATACAAAAGTTGATGGAAGATATAGAAGAAAATAAAAAGGAATTGGATAACTATAAGCAAAGTATTTCAGAGGTAATAGTTGAAATTAGCAATTCTGTATTAGTATGTCTTCATCTGAATAGAACATGAGTACAAAAATAACTGAGCATAAAGTGAGATGTTAGCTTCTGTAATTATGATATTTTTAATTGATATCTAAAGAAAAATCACAGAAAATTATTTTACATGGATGTTTTCACTTCTAGATAAAAGAAAGATGGTTAAACCCCTTGAAAAAGATGGTTGAGAGCATTAATGAGAAATTCAGTGGCTTCTTTAGTTCTATGGAAAGTGTTGGTGAAGTTGATCTTCATGTGGAAAATGAGGTATGACTGAATTTTCACCTAGAAGAATATCGCATTCGCTTGGTAATTTGTTATTTAATCAGTATTTATTTGGATTGTAGGGAAGATGTTGTTTAAGGTCCGTTTTTTTAACCGGTGTGCTAGAACTGACTGATAAATCTGATAAAATGAAAATGAGTCGTTATTCAGTTGCATAGGAGTTCAACTCGTGGATGTTTGGATGCTTCGTACAGTTGAATAAATTATGCAGCATTCTCAAACACAGAATTGTTTTTATTCTTTTCATGAAAGATTCATTTTGAGAATGCTCTTTTAGATCTTGAATTTCTGAAAGTGCTTCTACATTCTGCCAAAACAATAGCCTTCAGGGAAAGCAGTGAGTGAGCAGTGCATGATCTGAAATTTCAGAGCATTGTCTGTGTTTCCTTCTTTTTACTGTATTAGGTGGAACTGTGCATTTCAGTTCTGATTTTTTTTCCTTCTCTGTTACTCTTTTACAAGGCTCAGTGAGAGGCACTGCGTTTACTTTACCTTTAAATCTGTTATGTTATTAATATACTTCTGTGTGTATATGTTGTTGCTGATTTGTGCTATTCTATTACGATTTAGTGGCTAAAAGCTGGTACAGTTTTAATGATTTAATTCTGTCTATGGTTTTTCTCAGCTTTTGGCATTTTGACTGTTTTGAAGCAGTAGCAATCAGCCTGTTGCATCATTACTGACGCTTAACCTCTGATGAAAAGTTTTAAGCTCCAGTGGTACTTTGGGGAGTGAGTGATATTCATTGTAGTGAGTTGAAGAGAAATTGGTTGTTTTGTTTTAAACTAACTGCTGTAATAAACTAACTGCTTAAATATTCTTTTTTTTAGGTACTGCGTGCATTTTGCAGCATTAATAGTTGATGTACTTCTTTTTTTTTTTTTTTGCTGGTTTTTTGTTTTGCAGTAAATTACTCCAGCAGCTCTAAAAATATGTGAAATGTTACTTACTGTCTGGGACAAAACAGTAACTGGAAAAGTTTTGTATGTGAACAGTGCTTAAGAGTGTATCAGAGCTAGTATGAAGTGGTGGGGCATAAAAAGAGAAGGGGCTTTTCAATTCTTCTGGAAGTTATTTACAAAGACAGTTCTCTTTTACACAAATACCATCCTTTACCTAAAAACAAAGTGGAAAAGAATGCAGAGAAAAACAGTAAAGCAGTTTAAAAGCAAAGTGAATTGGGGCTAAGTATGTAGTTTGCTCTGAAAGTACTGCCTCCTATTTATTTCCATGAAAATTACTACAGATAAAAGAGCACAATAACGCAATTTGATAGAGCAAATTCTCAGCTACAGAACGCTGTTTTTCATCATAGTCACCACCATTAGATATTCATTTTCACTAGTGATGAACAAGAACCTGCATGCCACACTTGTGAAAGTTTGTACTAGCAGAGGTGATCCAGTGCCTCACTGTGCTAGCATCCACTGTTTTGTCTCCATAAATGTTCAGTGGGTGTCGATAAATGTCAGTAGGTACAATTTTTTTCCCCATGGGAGAATTCAGTCACAACCTTTGGAAGAGCTCAAGGATCTTTAAAGGATCCTTTCCAACCTCAGCCATTCTATGGTTCAAACGCGCTCCCATGTTAAACACCATTCAGTCTGACTGCCCCTCTGCTGCCATCTGTTGCACAGCAAAAGCACGTAATGGAATACTGGTGGAAGATTCAAATTCTACTGCCATGGCACCAACATCTGTCTCTGAATTCATGGGACAACATAATGAAATATGAGGGCTACTCCAAAATAAATGCCTTCTATCTCCTTTGAAGGTCTTGGCCTTTTTACTTGGGAAGGTGTCAAAACTAGTTTGAGAGGTTAACTAGTATTACTGTACCAATGAGTAAAGCTTTTTCCTCAAGGGATCAACATCCATAATGCAAGAAACAAAAAATGTCTTCTAGTTCTTGAGTTTCATATCTTCCTACTTTTCAGAAGACTCTTTTGCCCTTATCTGTAAACATGAGAGGAGAACCCTCTAGACAGTAGTGCTGTTGTTATGAATATTCTTGTGACATTGGAGAGGGAGTGGCCTTGAGTTGTGCCAGGTTGGGACATAAGGATTCAGGTTGGATATAAGAAAAAATGTTTTCTCTGAAAGAGTGGTCTCACTTTTGTAGGAGGAGTACGACAAATACGGAATTCGCATAAGAGTCAAATTCCATAACTTCACTGATCTTCATGAATTGACTCCATATCATCAGAGTGGAGGTGAGAAAAGTGTTTCAACTGTCTTGTACCTGATGGCTCTACAGGAACTCAACAGGTGTCCTTTCAGGGTTGTAGATGAAATAAATCAGGTGAGGATCAATTGTGCAGTAAATAATCACATATTATACAGATACTTACGAAATAGTAGAGAGAACAGCCTTTTTTATTTTTTTATTTTTTTCCTTTAAGGGCATGGATCCAGTGAATGAAAGAAGAGTTTTTGAAATGTTTGTGAAAACTGCTTGTAAAGAAAGCACATCACAGTACTTCTTAATTACACCCAAGGTATGTGGCTGAAAATGAAAGTTTTGTGTGTAGGAGAGCTTAACTTTGTGTGACAGATTCTCTATAAACACTGAGTAACTTTGATTTGTGTTACCTAAAGGATTAATATTAAATGAGTAACTGTAGCAGAATTTATCAATTTTAAGGACCGTTTTGCCAGGAATTCACATAACGTGTATGTGTGAAAACTCATGCCATCATAAAGATGGCATTCTGTGTGTCTGGCTTGAGGTAGGCTCTGGTAAATAGGGTACGTTGTAACAAGACTGTCAAATGTAATGCTTTAACCTAAAACACAAATGTCCTTGAAACAGAGACCAATTTCCAAACATGACTGTGGAAAAGGCTAGTGTTACTGGCAAGTGCTGCTGGCCTCAGAAGATGAAGAGAAGTTTCACAGTCATGGAGGAAACTCTGATGACTAGTAGGGGCTTAGAAGCACAGAAAGGGTCAGTGTTAAGCAGCATGGAAAATGGCTTGAAAAGGACTTTTCAGTCAGGAACAGCCAGTGCTCAATCACGTATATAGGTTAAAACAAACAAAAAAACCAGCAGTTAACTTTCTGAGTTTGATGATGTAGCTTGCAAAGCCTATCAGATAGGATGGCAGTTCAGCTGTGTTTTGAACAGGGGCTGATTCAACTAACACAGGGCAGTTAGAACCACTAGAAATAATTTGTATGCCAGGGTGACAAGAATGGGCCTTATACTTCTTATTAAGATGTCAGTTTTCCTATATCCCCATTTTTGCTGCATTTAAAAAAATATGGGGTATTATGTGCTATTCTTTCCTTTAAAGAACAATTGAAAGACCTAAGAAAAGCCAGCTATAGCAGTTACCTAAAATAAATAAAAATAGAGGGAAGGTGATGCTTGTTATTCCTTTTGATATTGCGGTTCACTTATCTCCACACAGGCGGTCATTTCTTTGTTGTGTTATTTTTGACTGTCTTGTTGTGTATATCTGTCTCATTTTGCATTTCTGTGATTTCTGTCCTTATCATTCATTCTACTTTTCTCTTTCTTACTTTGAGGAACAGCAGTCATTTGAATGGATATTGAAAGTATAGCTCTACCAGTAGAAGTGCTTCTCGTGTGTGGGGGCTATAGAAGATGACTGAGGATTCGGAGTCTGTTTTAAAAGTTGAGCTCATTGTGAAATTATGAAGAATAGACAAGGGGAAAAAATTGAATTTGCAAAGTTAGTCAAAAATCAGAGCAAAAATGAGAAGCAAGAAGAAACTTCAGAGTTTAAAAAAGTCTAACATTTATGGTAAAAAGAAGATCAAAGAGTGTGTAGTACCATGGTTCAGCAGCGTCATGCTGTTATGAAGAGAAAATATTGAGGTTTTTGTTGGACCATATTGTACTTTCGGTTTCTTTGGGATTTTTTGGTGTTTTTTTTCATAAACAGATTTTTAGTAAAATCAGTCATGAGTAGATGATAACCAGATGTTGAAGTTGTAATGGCCTACTGGAAGGAATTGTATTGAAATACCACTTCATGTAAATAAAGATAAGGAAAGTTGCATTCTGGATAACTGTGATTCACTGACAGAATGAATGAATGTATTTCTTAGCAGTGAGTCCTGGGTTTGAAAATCAGTGTTTGTAATATCAAACTATGATACAAATAACTGTCATGTAGGGAATGATTGTTTCTTTTCTAGAGAGCAAGATTACAGGTCAAAGTAATCTAAAATTAGGTAATCCTGGATAGGGCAAGTAAGCAAAGACTTCATTCACCGCAAGAAGATACAGATAGAAACTTTTTTGCATAGTAAGAAACAAGTGCAACATGTAAATTACCTGAGTTATACGTACAGCCTCTTTGGGGGTTTCTGGGAAGAAACTATACATCATCTGTCAGAAAAATTAGGAAATTCATCCTGTAGTGTTGACCTTTTAAGGTATAAGCTTTACATTAACCTTCTTCTCTGCTTTTAGGTAATGGGGAACGTGGTCTTTTCTGGCTGTTTAAACTTTGACTTTTGTGTTTTTCCCCAGCTCTTGCAGAATCTCACTTACAATGAAAGGATGACGTTGCTGTTTGTCTACAATGGACCTTTTATGGTGGAGGCAAACAAATGGAACTTAAAGACTTTCTGTAGGCGGCGGCGGCGGCTTGGAAGGACGGATGAACAGTGATACATACACTATATATATGCATATACACACGTATATAAAATATTTGGTGTTTTTATAGAATATTTTATAACATCAGTCATTCAGATCTTCAGAAATTGTAAAAGATGAGAAACTGCAAAGGGTCAATTCTTAAGAGATTTGTAAAAATACATTGGATTTGAAATGCATGATTTTTTTTATATCTTTCATAGTGGCTTGTTTAAATAATATTTTAAATAAAAAGGAAGTTTCTTTATTTTATTACTTTCAGTAATATAAAAAATATGTTTAATTGTTCTAGGTTATATTGGACTAAACTGATGTTTGTTTTTCTAAAAGTTTGGAGTTTACTTTTATTAAACTGTATTCCTCTCACGAAGTTAAGGATGTTCCCCAACTTTTCCAACTGAAATGGAAAGTTTTTGAATGAATAAACAAATGAAACAGAAGATGTGTGAGAAGATAATTGTGTGTAAGTAGCTGTGCATTGTTTTTTGCTTTGTGAAGATAGACTTATGTATGTCTATTTTATGTGTATATGGCGAGTAGACTGGTAATGTACTTCATTATTGTAATTATATTTTAGCCAGTGTTGCAATTTTGTATTCTTGGAAGGGTAAGGTCTTTATTTTTCACAGCAAGAAGATGTGACAGAACCAGGTGTTTTTGAAACAGTTGAAGCCGTGAGCTTGTTAGTTTGCAGAGATGAAACTCAGTGATGTGTAACTTCTTTAAAGTAAAACTGGGTATGAGCAGTGTTTAGCTGTGCTGGAGTGATTGTACATACAGTAGCTTTTTATCCTTAACTATAGAATTAATCAGTAGAGTAGGTGTTAAGTCTTGGAAAGTAAATTTCATAGAACATTGTATACAATTCAGTAGCACATTGAATACCTAAAATACATTTCAAATTCTTTAGTTGTATTACAAATTTTGTAAATGGATGAAAACAATGACTGATATCTAAAATGTACACGAAAACAAGTGAGTTAGAGAACATCTGAAAATAGGCAGTATTCTCTTTTTCACCAGGAAAGAAGCTTTAAGTAGAATTCTATTCATAATTTGGTGTCCATTTGATTTTAAATGAGAGGTTTTTTTAATAGCATCCTGTCAGGAAACTGCCCACAAAATTGGTATTTTCACACAAGAATGAGGTAGTAGAAATAAAGTTACTCACTGCAAAACTTAAGCCAAGATATGAAGGTTTTCAAGCACAAAAAGTAAAGAATTCTCATTTTGAATAAAATAACCTTTAGATATGAACTGTGTACAACTGCATCGCAGGTCAAAGACTGACAACTATGGTGGAGCCCTGTCTGACTGTGGAGTTCCTGCAATTAGCTCCATGAGGATTAGCATCCATCCACACATATTTGACAGAAGTTATGAGTGTGAAAATTAGGGCTGTAGTCCAAGGATTTAGGGGGCTGCAAAAATATCCTTGAAATAATTGAGGGTACAAGGCCTGTCTGCTTTATTGCAAGATTTGTCCTCAAATGTGTTCTTTGGTCTTCAGAATCTTTGGCTTCTCATAATCTTGAACAGGTAAGGTGAATTTTTATTACTGTTATAATTTAGTGGAAAAATCTTTATTTTCTGAGGATCACTTAATGAGAAGTACTGCTTGTTTTCAGTGCTTGAATAGGTGAAACTGCTTACATATACTTATCTTAGGACTCAATTTTTCTGTGCCTGAATAGCACTGATTATCTGTTCTTAGTACTGTCATTGTAGAAGTTAATGGGGTTTCTTCTTAGAATTGTGTTTTCTTTTTCATGTTTCAGTCTGAGCAAGGTAGAAAAGATAGTCTGACTTCAGGAGAACAATACTTCTGATCCTGTCTCAAAAATTCTGTCCTGTGGATGCATGCCTACTGCAGTGCACAAGTAAAGAGAATTGCAAATCTGAGTAATAGAAGATTTTCCCCCTTGGTTAAGGTGGATCTCATCAGAGAGCGAGTCAAAATCACAGAATCACAGAATGGCCTGAGTTGGAAGGGACCTAAAGGATCATGAATCTCCAACCCCCCTGCCACAGGCAGGGCCACCAAACTCCAGATTCAATACCAGACCAGGCTGCCCAGGGCCCCATCCTATCTGGCCTTGAACACCTCCAGGGACGGGGCATCCACAACCACTCTGGGCAGCCTGTTCCAGAACCTTACCACTCTCTATAAAGAATTTCCCTCTGACATCCAACCTCAATTTTCCCTCCCTCAACTTCAAGCCATTTCCCCTTGTCCTGCAGTTATCCACCCTTTCAAGAGTTTGGTTGCCCTCTTGTTTGTAGGCTCCCTTTAGGTATTGAAAGGCTGCAATGAGGTCACCCCGCAGCCTTCTCTTTTCCAGACTGACCAAGCCCAGCTCCCTCAGCCTGTCCTCATAGGAGAAGTGCTCCAGTCCCCTGATCATCTTCATGGCTCTCCTCTGGACCCTCTCCAACAACTCCCTGTCTTTCTTGTACTGGGGGCTCCACACCTGGACACAGTTCTCCAGATGGGGCTTCGCAAGAGCAGAGTAGAGGGGGACAATCACCTCCCTGTCCCTGCTGGCCACCCCTCTTCTGATGGAGCCCAGGATACCATTTGCCTTCCAAGCTACAAGAGCACACTGCTGGCTCATGTTAAGTTTTTCATCTATCAGGACCCCCAGGTCCTTCTCTGCAGGGCTGCTCTCAAGGACCGCTCCTTCCAGTCTGTATGGATGCCTGGGATTCCTCTGGCCCAAGTGCAAAACTCTGCACTTTGCTGTGTTGAACTTCATCAGGTTCATGCAGGTCCACCTTTCCAGCCTCTCCAGGTCCCTCTGAATGCCATCCCTTCCTTCCACTGTGTCAACCGCACCACTCAGCTTGGTGTCCTCAGCAAACTTGCTGAGGGTGCACTCGATTCCATCATCGATGTCATTGATAAAGATGTTAAAAAGCATTGGTCTCAAGACAGACCCCTGGGGGCTGCTGCTCGTTACCAGCCTCCACCTGGACACAGAGCCATTGATGACCACCTTCTGTCTGCAGCCTTTCAACCAATTTCTGGTTTTCAAATCATTGCACACAAATCCATGGGCCCCAGTGGGATGTACCTGTGTGTGCTGAGGGAGCTGGCAGAGGTGACTGCTGAGCCACTCTGTCATCTTTGAAAGCTGTTGGAGAATGGGAGAAGTCCCTCAAGACTGGGGGGACTAATTGTATCACACTATTCTTCAAAAAGACCAAGAAGGGCAATCAGGGAAATTACAGGGAAGTCATCCTCACCTCTGTCTCTGGAAAGGTGGTGGAACATCTTGTTCTGGGTGCCATCTCAAAGTAATTGGAAGAATGTTATCAGAGGTAGTTAGTATGGATTCACAAAGGGGAAGTCATGCTTGACCAACCTGGTAGCCACCTATGATGTTATTAGCGGATGGGTAGATGGAAGGAGAGCAGTGGATGTTGTGTACACTGGCTTCAGCAAGATATTTAACAGCAGCATTCTTGTGAGCATCAGACAGAGCAGACAATGAAGTAGACTATGAACAGTGTGACTGCCAGGTTGTCATTAGTGCCGTAGTCTGGTTGGAGGTCTGTAAGTATCTGAGTTCCTAGAGGTCATTGTTTGATACAGTCTTACTCAGCATCTTCATAAATTACCCAGGTGAAGGGTCCATCCTCAGCAAGTCTGTTGGTAATACAAAGCTGGGATAAGTGACTTATGCATCAGAAGTCTGTGCTGCCATTCAAGACCTGAATAGATTGGAGAGTTAGGTGAAGGAGAATCTGATGAGAATCAGCAAGAACAAGTATAGAATTTTGCACCTGGGGAGGCATAACTGCATGCATCAGTACAGTTCAGGGGCTAATCTGCTGGATGGGATCTCTTTAGAAAAGGACCTGAGTGTCTCAGTGGGCACATGAGCCAGCAGCATGCCCATGTGTCCAAGAAGGCCAGTGGTGCCCTGGGGTGCGATTAGAAGGATGTGGCCAGCAAGTTGAGCAAAGCGGTCCTTCCCCTCTGTCCTGATGATTCCACATCTAGAATACTATGTCCAGTTCTGGGCTCCTCAGTTAAAGAAGACAGAACTATTGGGGAGAGTACAGTGGAGGGCAACAAAGGTAGCTGAGAGCCTGGAACGTCTCCTGTAAAAAATGGGTGAGAGTCCTGGGACTGTCCAGCTGGGAGAAGAGTGAGAGAAGATCTCATCTTCGTTTATAAGCATCTGAAGAAGTCAAATTGTTGGGGGTGGACTCTTTTCAGTGGCATGCAGTCATAGAACAAGGGGCAGTGGGCAGAAATTGCAACACAAGTTTCATACAAACTTACTGACTTTACACGCAAACGTACTGACTTTACTGTCAGACTGAGAGAGTACAGGCTGACCAGAGGTTGTGGAGTCTCCATATCTAGAGATACCGAAGACCTGCCTGAATGCCTACCAGTGCCACCTGCTGCAGGGAATGTGCCTCTGATCTCAGGAAATGTTTCAACCCCCACAGTTCTGTAATTTTGTGAATGATGGATTTATGAGTGTTTACTTCTTTTTTGGAGATGTCAAAATCAGAACCTTCAGTCAATAGTAACATTATCTGGCTACAATCCTAATATGACTGTGATTCATCCTACCTGTTACCACTACTGTTCAGTGTAATGTTGATGAATGGAACATCACCTCTCAGCGGATCTGCTAGCTAAAGCTTTTAAGAAAGAGCCATGAAACATACATTGTGTTTAAAAACAGCTGGTGCTATTTGCAAATGAGCTGCAGGTTGCAACAGTGTGCCTCACTGTTGCACAATACACATGTTGCAGTTGGTAGCCTGCTAATTCAAGTGACAAGCGTGTCCTCATCCATCATAAGGACTTTTACAGCCTACAAATAAGTATTTTGGACTAGATACTGTATTAAGGCATGAAAATCCACACTAAGTGACTGAGTGTAGCTGTAGTATTCCTTAGCATTCCTTAACTTGTGTATTGAGCACTTAATTGCTGCCAGCTTTCTTGCTGTTCTTATGCTTTGCTACTGCTAATAAGCTCCTTGGACATGCTTCCTAGAAAAATGAGTAACGATAATTTCAGTATGATTTTGAAGAGGAGGGGATGAGTAGGAGTTTAGATTAAATATGCATATAGTATTCAGCTTTTCTTGATCAGTAGATTACTTCAAAATTACAGAAGTGGAAAGAACCCAAAGCATTCTGAAAGCCAAAATATAATTTGGGTTTTCTCCAAAACAGGTACTCCTTCCTGTTTAGGCCAGCTGAACAATATGATCTTGTATCCATGACCTGTGAGAAGCACCTGTGTCTGCTCACATTTTGAGGCACAAAGAGAAGCAGCATGGAAATTGTGACTTACTGTGAGAAATAAAACAATTTTGAGTAAACGAATATTCAAAAGCATGTGTAGATCACCTTTCAGCACTGTTTTTCTTGACTGAAAATGTTACTTGTGCATGTATGCTACTGGTAGTGAGAAAATAGCGTTTAGTTGCATGAAGTAGCACACCAGACTGAAGAGGGACCCTCGCACAACTGCAGTGATTACTCAAAACTTGTACGTTATTGAAAGAAAAATAAAATATGTTAAGGCTGTTGCTGTCTGGGAATTCATACAGGCTTTTGCGTTAGAGATAATGTGGTGCACAGCACTAGTGTGTGCTGCAAATTGCTTACTGAAAAAATATGATAGGTGCTTACTGATGGCCAGAATATGTGTCTGCTATAGGCTTGATAGCAAATGTTATTCAGAATTAGCAATACTTAGAATTAATACTACTGGAGGCTCTTGTTTATGGCTGATGCTAATTGTCTTGTCTTGTTAGTAAGCCTTCTGGCTGATGCTTCATTTGTAGAGCTTCTGGGCTATCTTCAAACACTGCTTCTTACAGCTTGTGGAAACGGACTTGGGTTTCATTCATTTGCCTGCATTTTCTTGTTTGTTTCCATACTTAACTACCTGAATAGCACTTACCAATAGGCCTTTATTTTCACCTTTCTCGCCCAATTCCTGTGCCATTTCACTATGTCTACTTGAAAGCAAATGTTAAAGCTAACAATTATTTAAGTAGTGCAGTTTGTCATTCTGTTTTACAAATGGGCATAACATTAAGATAGCTGATGCTGCCCATGTGTATGACGTGGGGAATGTTGTGGGGAAGGAGATGTGGGAGAGAGGCCTGCTTCTTGAAAGGTGTTCTGTAGTTTTGTTTGATTTAACTGGCATTATATCTTGTGGGAGGTGTCTGGAGTGAGCTTGCATCACAGGCAGGGGGGAACCTTGGCACTCCAGCTTCACTGTGAATAACTGAGCCAAAATTGCTCTCTTCTGTTCTGACTCACTGAAACATAGCATCCAGAATAAATTTTCCTAGAACTTTTTGTTACAGAGCATTTTTCCCAGTGTCTTGCTAGCTTGGAATAAAACCACCATTCAATACATCATAATTTGGGGAGGAAGGAGATTGAGAAGAGAATTTAATTCACCTCTGCTCTAAAAAAGTCCTAACCTGGACTTCAGGAAATTGTAAGGATATTTTTGCTTTATTCACAGATTAAATGTGCTAAGAGCCATCTCTTTTCTGTGAGGTCACTTATCCAGCTGTCCTTTGCATATCTCAACAGCTTGGATGGAAGGTAGCGCTTTGTATGCAGGGGATGATTTCAGAGTAGTTATGATAGTTAAACTCCATTTTACTTCAGTGCTAACATTGCTCATTGTTAAGGCTGTACTGGTACATACCAAGAGAATATTGGTGCAGGTAACAGATGTGTTTAACCACTGAAAATTATACAGCGGCAATATTGAAATTCAGTAGTGAGAATGTGGAAAAATAAAAGGCAAGAAGGAGCAACGGAGGCAGAAGGTTCCAGAGCTGATAGCCAGCACTGCATCAGCCTGGCAGCCCTCTTCCTCTGCTGTGGTCCAACCCGTTCCTAATGGTGCCATCCCTTGCCTGCAGTTCCCATCTCTGTGCTTTCCACTGGATTCCATCTGCTTTTCCTCACTTTTCTTCTTCTCTGTTGCTCTCAACGCAATTCCCTTGTCCAGTCTCTCTTCTGTTGATCAGTGAACCCTTCTAAACCAGTGCTCTGTTGACAGTACATTAGTCTCAAAATGCAACGTTGTACGCACTGGATAGATCTTAGTATTGCAAATTGTTTGCATCAATTGCATCTGAAGCTACATGAAATCTTGGTGAATGTGCCTGGTGTGTACATGGAGAAAAGCAAGACGTCTACTTGCAGATTGTCCGTCTTTTTGTGGCACATAGAGATAAGAACATTGCATGCAAGCATGAACTTGCTGAACAAACAAAACTTATTTTGTTGAGAGTGTGCATGGTAGTGGGAAAAGTTAGCTTTACTAGTAACAAGGAGAAGGGAACAAGTGACAGCTGAGAAAATTGTTGCAGAATCTAGCAAGGGACCTTGGAAAAGGGCAGAGCAGATGAGGATAAAGGAAACAGGCAGCATGAAGGGAATACAGGCCTCAACAAAATCAGGGTCAAATAATTTAAAGGGGGAAGTATATGGTTAGGTATCTGTGCAGAAAAGCTCTAGAAAAGAGTGGTGAAAATAAATAGGGATATTAGACAGTGGGGGAAGGCAAGCAAAAGAAACAAGCCAGAACAAGATGAGTTCTAAACTTGATTTGTTTAACAGGTACTTCTGACATAGGGCGTTATGCAGTAGGTAGTGTAAAAGAGGCACTTGTTTTCCAAAGAGCTGAAGAAGCAGTGCTTTCAGCCCAGGAGGAGCCGCACTCATTATTCCTCCACCCAGTGGTGAGAAGGAGTACTTACTGTTCTCGAATCGTTAGAAGGAGGCGAGGAGCGAACAGGATTCCAAACAGAGATTCCAGGAGGAAACCTCACACGCATCAAATGTTAACCTTCCGCAGTTAGTAATCAAAGCTTTAGACTGTGAACATGATGCTGCTTATCTTGAGCACAAGCTATTGATGACCATTTACCTCAGTTTGGGCTGTGTGATAGCTTTGTCATGGATGACCAAAGGGCGTGGGGAGGAGGGGGAGGAGGAGGCTGTTGTTCGTATGTGTTTCTCATTCCCACACTGTCCACCCACAAGAATTACAAACTGTGAGCGTGGTAAAACCAAAGCAGATGATCAGCAGAGGGTGAGGGGACGTGCTGTCAGTCACCACCATCACCATCAGTCCCCTCTGAGCTGCTGCAATGACACTTAGAGGTGTGTTCAGGTAGCAAACCACTGACGCTATGGAACCCAGTGACTAAGGAATCTGGATCCACTTTGCACCTGCTTTTGAGCCTGACTGCTGTTTGTATGATCAGAACTTCTGTAGTGTTTAAAGTTCTGTATAAAACGCACTGGATTGATGCCAGTATAATTAAAGTAGGGTCCAGTGTGCACGCGGTTCCCCAAGCATTAGTATGCCTTAAGTTTCTCTTGTCATGACAAGTTACTATAGTAAGCTTTATTGAGAGAACCTCCTTTATTTCAGCATGGAGGAGTTTACAGTAAGGCTTTCCCAGCTGAAATGTTTCAGCTGAAAAATAATGTGAAAAATGGTGTATTGAATGTAAAAACCGACCAGTGTTGTTTCCAGGTAAAATCTGGATTGTGTGTGATCTTGTAAAATAGCCTTAGGGATTTAGCATTAGTGTTACATAGATGGTAGCTTTCCCCAGCTGTCTGGTTTTTTGACTTAGCAGTTATGTGTATCTTGCGGGTTCTCTCAAATGATTTCTGCTTGGAAACACTGAGTCCATGATGCAGTGGTTCATAGCATAAGAGTCCACAGTAAAATAATATGGAGGGGGAAAAAAAAGTTTGGAATATATGGAACTGATTGCCAGTCAAGAAATTCCCTGCTCAAAATGGGAAATGTTCTGTACTACCTGTGGAAGTGCTTGGGAAGATGTTTTAAAGGACAGGGAGTTTCTTACTTGAGGATAACATGGCACTGAAAGCTCTGTAATAGCAAAATTTCTGTTGGTGGAAAAGATTCCCTTGCTTATTTAATGTGGTTCTTTAAAGAGGATTCTGGGAAGTATGTTGTTCTGACTGCTGTGACTTTACCTTAAGTGGTTGATTTCTCAGATGTGGATGGCAAGTGTGGAAAGCTCAGGCTGAAGGAGATTTTGCGTCCAAAGCAAAAGCCTTGGAGGTCTGAGATCTCCCTGACTCCTTAGCTCTCAGTGAGTGCTTAGACTCTCTGGTTTAGACTCTCATGAAAGGGAAATTCATTCTAGCAGTCACAGGTTGCACAGGAACCCACAGGCATTTAACTGGGCTTTTACTGCACTGGGTGGCACCCTTTCTTGTTTCTTCGGCAGAAAGAAGAAATGAAAAATTCTCCTTGTAGAACTAACTGTGCTGTCTGAATTGTTTGGACTGTGTTCAGGGTCACACTGGTCACACTTCCGCAAGTCACTGCTTGAGTCTTCCAGCCAGCATCCACGGGAGTGCTGCTAGTCTTCACATGCTGTGCTTATTCCAGCCAAGATTATATCAGTCCTGGGAGGACTATTCAGCAAAGAGCACTAGATGTCAATGGCTGGAAACGTCCTCTTTAGGCTGAGGCACTGTCTGTATCAGGAAAATTTTGTTACCTTTTCCATTTAGAGCACTAAGGACAAATATTAAATAGTATAAGGTAAGAATAAAAAGTGTATGGAACATCTTTTATGATGGGATAGCAGGGGAATAAGCTCTGGGGAATGAACCCTGTGTCCTCTATTTGTAGAAACAATGACAAACTAAAAAAAGAAAACTCTCTATGCTGAGTTTGATGCATTTGTCCTTTGGTCACTCAGACAAGGGCAGAAAATGCCAACACAGTTTCAGGCCAGTATCTGGAGGATACTTAAAATTTTGTTCTAGATTTGGATGGCACACCTCCACCCCTCCATCTCTGCCCACATTGTGCAGGGGTGTCCCCTTCGGTCCCATCTTGCTGCCGCACTCTAGCACAGTTCCCAGGTGCCAAATGATGTTATTTTGTATTGGTAGCTTTTAGCTATTCCCGAATGAAAATGCCAGTGAGATTCTTCAGCGGCTGCATCGACACAGCAAGCCAGTGAAGAATACCCCTACTGCCACAGCAAGTGCCTGCCCACTGGGGGGGAGGGAGCATCTGTGAACATAGCTGGGAAAAGTAGAGAAACAAGATTAAAGCTTCATTAGTAATAACAAGCAATGCCAGGACCTTTGAAACAGGTTCATATAGCACTACACTCATGGATTTCATTGTGTGCAGCAGCATTTTTTTAATAATCATCCAAACTGGTTTACATGATCACCTTTTGACTCCAAACATTCAGAACGACATTTTTTTTTTTTTTTTCTTCTTTTTTCTTTTGTTTTGGACAATGTATATACATATGTACAAAAACATCTATGTCTACTTTTTTTTTTTTTTTTTTTTTCTTTTATTTTTTTTTACAATTTCATGTGATTTACAAAACAGGACAGCAAAATAACTTATAAAGGATACGAATACTGTACAAAAATAAAACTGATTAAACTGCTGGAGGTTGGTATTTTACAGTGTTACAGATCATGAATCTGTAAAACAGCATTTTGAAGAACAAGTCCAGTCTGGTGTGTGCTGGACTAAGTCCATCTGCAAACTGAAAACAGATCTGTAATAACGGTCATGAAAAACTGTTTCAAAAAATGAAATATGTTGACAAATGTATAGCTATACCTTTAAAGCCACGACTTCTCTATAGTAATGGGCTTTCTTAACCAAGGAGAGGAGCTGTCCTAACTTCAGCACTATTAATTATTTCCAAAATAGTACAATAAGTACGAATGGTATTAGAGAACTTGATTTTCCTTTTCTTTCAAACATCGCAACACTCTTCAAAACCTAACTTCAAGATGCAGAAAACTAACCTGGAGTTTGTTCATGTGTTAGATCCGTTCTTTGTCTTTACTAGAAGAACAACTAAAAACCCTAATGAATAACATGATAAAATGAATTCCCTACACCTGATTATTCCCCATGTCCTCTGCTAGTGATTAATGAATCATGTTAATGCTGTCTATCCTATGCTGAAATACAGGATGTATTAGAGCAAATTTGTTACTGTTTCAGGTTTTGTTTCTTTTTTCAGAAACAGGTTGTTGTCATCAGTGATAACAACCTAAATCTGTTTTCCCCTTCTTCTGTGGACCTAAGTACCTTTCCCTCCCCCATTAATTCTTTTAGAAGTGGAAGAAATAACGATGACATTTCCTTAAATGTGCATTCTACCCCAAATATTGAAGCTGGGATCCATGAATCTGGCCATTTGCTTTCATGTGTAGGTAACTAAGTGACCAAAACATTTGCATATTGGTTTAGGAGCTGCTTATCAGATGTGACTTCCCATTGTGGTTGACAGCGAGTGAGGGTGTTGTGCATTTCACAGGACCAGGCCTTAACATTCTAAGTACTGCATTTGTCCTACAAAACTGCAGCAACCCAGGCTGTGGGGCAGACTCGAAAGCTTACTATGATCTTCACAGAGAAGACAGAAGATGAATGGGCATGCTCCACTGAATCTCACTGGGTGACACGCGGCCCTGACACCACTCAACAAGGCAGCGTTAACAGTATTGGTAAGCAGAATGATTTCTGTATTCCTAGATCACTAGAAATACCGAGGCTACCTCTTTTTGTTAGGAGATCCTACAACCCAATTTGGACACCAGAAATTAAAGTTTGGTTTCTAAAATAAATGTTTCACAAAGCTGAAACGGAGGTAGAAAGTGTGCTTGGTTTCCTGATGTCTTCACTGAAGAAAACACATCCCTTTTACTCCACAGGCTGCTCAGTATCCCTAATGCCTTAAAAGCAGTTCTCTTCACATAGACGGAATTTATCAAGAACTACACAGGTAAAAACACTATATGCAAACTGATTTCTAATGCTGAAAGCCTTATACAACTGTAGAAGAAAATACTCTACTCTCTGAGTTCATTTCTTAACATTTGTTTCTAGGAAGCAAGCTTTTTATCAGGTAAAACAATAAGATACTGTAACTGCAGGTGAACTAACAAGATCTTTATGTACAGAATTTTACAGGATGACCTAAATTCATCTGCAGTGGAAACACTTCAGATTTCAGTGTGATTACTCCCGAGATGAATTGGGCCCTAAGTCTCTATAGCAGGGCTGCACCTCCCCTTCCTCTTCTGGAGGAAGGAGTAAAAACAGAACAGAAAAAGAATGATTCTGGAAGAAATAATGTGTAAACATAATTCTCCCCCCTACAAGTAGCTGGGGAGGGGGAAAAAAATAACCTTGTATGGTTCGTGTTTTCAACATAAAGAAGATGAAATGCACAGAAAATTATCATGATTTGAAAGTTTCTGTTCAGTGATCATTTTATTCCTCGAAGAGAGGAAAAAGTAGCTCTAAATTTAAAGTAATATTGCCTTGATCAGTATTGGATGTGTCACATATGACACAGGTACGATTGCATGGTACCCAGGGAAGCTGATGCCAGAAGGAATATCAGGACACATCTTCTGCGTTGTATTTCCAATTAGCTCATGGTTTTCCCTCATACTCTACAGAAACAGCAATCAAGAGATACAGGAGCCCTTTTGAAGCGCTCTTTACAATAAATTTAGCTGTTTCCATCAGCAGAGTGCTCTTAAGGAAAGGTCTACTCTCTCCATAAGCACACGGAACTCCCATTGGACGTGGTAGGAGTTAGGCACGTGTATGAAGAGAATAAATCTTTAAGGCAAGTGTATGAAGAGAAAGAGCCTGTAAAAAAAGCAGCAGTTTATAAAGATGGTAGCTGCTGTTATGCATCCATTCAAAGAAAACACAGCAGAATAAAGCACTGTTAGTGGCATTTCTATAGTACAGTACTGTATTTATTGACAAATGAAAAGATAGATCAATTGAGAGACGTATGTTTCTGCCCTCATCCTCCCCGCCACATTATGTAGGCTGACTTGTATTTTTCCAGGTAAACGAATAACAGAGCTAAATACACATATGGTCAGAAAATGACTGAGTTGTTGTGTCAGTGTTTTTTGCTGTAAGTATCTGCTTGAATTACACATGTTTTTACTGGAAAAGTGCAGCTTATATTCAAAAGTATAGTTAATACAAAGAAAAATTAAAAAGACCCAGTTAGTTTCACAGGTCTTCTTGAATATAAATTCACCTTATTTCAGAATATCAATTGGATGCTATTAGTAACACATGTAATGTTTCTCTTAACAGTCTTTTAAAATGAAGTATCGTTCTGAGATAGAAGTAAACCCACTTCTACAATGTG
The DNA here is from genome assembly GCF_019238085.1 of Lagopus leucura. Classification (NCBI taxonomy): domain Eukaryota; kingdom Metazoa; phylum Chordata; class Aves; order Galliformes; family Phasianidae; genus Lagopus; species Lagopus leucura. The sequence goes on from NW_024962272.1 coordinate 7,418,153, forward strand.
CTATGGAGTTTATATCTGAGAATTACTTATGTGACTCGGAAAGTGGTTTTACTTGACAGACTCTAAACACAAGCAGCATTACATTGTTCAACAAAACATGTTCATGACACAGCAATCACAAAGACCTCGGAGTCACGCTACTGTGGTGTCACTGGCCGGACCGTCCCGCAGGACATACGTGTGCCAGTCCGAACGCGACAGACTGGGGAAGGTGGTGGTCCCATCCTTCCCTCTTGCCGCTATCCCCTTCATCAAGATGGCTGTTGCCAGCCAGCACTGGAGAGCAGGAGCTGAGCACGCCGAGTGCTTAGGTTTTGGACATCAGCTACATGTGCTTCCTGATGGTGAGCGGGGCCTCCTCTGCCACTGCTCTCCGGGCCACAGCTGTGGCTCTTGCACCCCGCTCCCTTTCCTGGGCCAGCTCTGCCTTCACAAGGAACCAGAGCTGGACTTTTTGGATCGCTTGATCATGCTGGGGTGGAACTCAGTGTGGCGGCGAGCGTGCTTCGTCAGGTGGTCGCTCCGCATGAAGCGCTTCTCGCAGAGAGGGCACCGGAACTGCTTCTCACCGGTGTGGGTGCGGTAGTGCCGGGTGAGCTCGTCGGAGCGGGAGAACTTTTTAAGGCAGTCAGGCCATGTGCAGGGGAACGGCCGCTCGCCTGTAGGGAGAAAAGCATGACAAAGTGTTCAAGCAGCAGGGGGACTGCAGGCAGCACTGACCGGAGGGATGTGGCCTTTGCTTCCCATCAGGGCACACGTTCCAGCTGAGCTGCTGACGATTCACTCAGTCAGGTGTTGCTCTCACCGCCCACATGAGCCAAAACCCCTCTAACGGCATGCAGCTCGAGCTTCAGTGCAGAGCCTTACTTGACCCCACAGACTGTCATAACAACAGATGAGACCTGCCTACGCCTCTGTGTTCCTTATGTCGAGTGCACTACAACGGTTTGAGAGGGGAATGCTGGTATTGCTCCTCTGGTACTTCCATTCTGCTGAACAGAACCATCTGTAACTATTAGAAAAGCAGCCAGAGAAAATCCTTCACCTGCAATTCCTGCTTAGGAAGGACTGAGCAGGGAGGGAACTGGAAGAGCACTGTAGCCTCAGGGCTGAAAATCTGCAGAGCAGAAACCATGATGCCTGCCAGTGGAAGGCTTCTGCCCCCTCACCTCCCTTCCCCCAGAAGTTTGAGATGTTCCAGCAGGCAATGTTCTCCCCTCTGTCTTTTAAATGTTCAATCTGCAGGCAGGACTATTTTGTTATCACAGCTCTACCGGTATGAATGTTTGCAGCAGTGGCAAAGAACCAAACCAAACACCTTAACCTAGAACATACCGCACCTTTGTTTTAAAAGCAAGGTTGAGAGGAGTGAACAATACCTACTGTCACCTTCCAGACACTCCCGATTCCTGCGGTTCAGCCCTGCAGGCTGCCTGGACCTTGCACAAATGTCTTTGCAAAGCTGACTATTCCGTGACACAAAAGGAAATAAAAAACGTTTAGGCTTGCACAAAAGCTTTCAGTCACATACATCATGTACCAGAGCTGTTTGATGCCTTAATTCCTTTTCTTAAGAATCTCCTGAAGGGAATAAAAATGACAGCTGTGTGACAGCTATTTATAGTCAACCATGAAATATAAAAACTGTCCCAGGAGTTTTCCATCTTGGAAGAATTGGAAAGAAATTTGAAGAACTCCAGTATTTCTTGGTACTGTGCAGTTCGGCACAAAACATGAACTCCCTTTACATTTGTAGATTGCGAGAAAAAGAGTCCTTTACAAGAGCGTGCGCCCTTGAGAATTCCCCAGCCACATCAGCTGAGAACAAAGACTGAAGACCAGCATGGATAATGCAGCAGGAAGGAGGACAGCCAGGAGTGAAACACTGAGGTCCTGCGAGGAGAATGGAGTGTGGTGAGGGGCCAGGGCAATGGCCCTTGGCATCCCAAGGATGCCATGGTGAGGAGACATTTGACAATGGATCAGATAAGCTGAGATTCTGGAGATAAATGGGCTCTTGGTGGAAGTCTCTTAAATAACACTGATGTTACAATGGTTCAGCATTCTACTTACATGGTGCTACCTGCTGCGCAGAATGCTCTGAGCCTGGCTGATCAGTGTTTGGTACATCATAGTGGAAGAGATGGAGCCCCAAGCCACCCTGGCCTGCAGGGCTTTCTTATAGACCTCTCATCTCCCTGCTGTGCTCCTTTCAACACGGTTGGAAGCCCTTCTGAACAACCACTGCCTGTGTGAAAGATATTAACTTAATTAAAGCTGTGTGTTCACCCACACGTGTCAAGGCCTTGGCTGCAGCTACAAGTCAGTGTGGCACCAGCAGGCACCGCACAATAGGGTCACGGATCTTGTCTGCCCATGTTCTGCCCATTGCCCACACTCAGCATCCTGTGCATTTCAGTGGTACTACTCTTCCTGCATGCATGGAGGCACCTCGTATATGGCCAGGGCATCAGAGGCAACTCAGCATCCCAGCCCTTACTGGAAGATGCATTCCCATCATCTGCCTCAGGACAGCCCTTCAGCCTGACAAGTGCCTGATTTGCTATAGAGACCAAGCACCTAGCCTGTGGGCCATGGTCTCTGGGGCTCAGGCTTCTACTGTCTAGGTGTATCCAAAGGTAGTATCCAAACTGGTTGCTTAAAGCAGTGTTTAATTTTTGGTGCTTGCAGAAGTTAAGAAAAAACACAACCTGTTTTCTGGTTCCTTCTGGAATGTGATGGGACTGGTGTGACCACCATCGCTGCCCTGCAAAGCCATTTTGCCTGCTGTGGGTGCAAGGGGTCCATGAGTCTCTGGGAAGAGGCAGCACTGACCTGGGATCCCTCATACCAGTTCACAGCATTGCAATGTCCAGGCACAAACATCACCCCCTAGGGAAGGGAGGAAAGAAAATCTTCCCTGCAGAAGCACCCACCCTTGGGCTGGGAGCAGAGGCAGGAAGGCCATGGGGGCCTGGTGTGGTGGAGTCATGCCCTGGGCTCAGGGCACTGACAGACACAGACTGTGGTGATTCCTGAAGCACAGAGCTGGGGCCCGGTGCAGGCCATCTCCTGCCACCCACCAGAGTGCAGCAGCAGCAAAGGGTTTCCTCACTTGGGCGGTGCAAGCTCTAGGAGACTGTCACAACTGCTTCAGAAACGCATGTGTAAAAGTAGGCCAGGCATAATCCGCGACACAAGGAAGTGTTGGAACTCCACAAGCAGAGAGACAAGGGGGAGGGAGACTTCTCTGGGCACTGAGTGTTTGTCTCTGAGCCTGGAGACCTGCTGCTCCCCTCAGTTACGGAGCCATCACCAATTACATGAACCTAGAACGACAGCACTTCACTGACTGTCTGAAGCAGCACAGCAGCGGACCATGCACTGAGAGGCTCTCAAGGCAAGGCAGAGATGCCTGATGACAGGTGATGGCTGTGCGCTCTGCAGAGCCGAACCCTGCAGTTGCTGGCTGAGTTTGGCATGCTGATTCCTAGAGCAGCAGAGGCGTTGCAAAGGTGGGCAGGCCACAGCACAGCTGCAATGCTGCTCAAGCTGCCTCCACCCAGAGGCATCCATTTTGGTTTCATGTCTAATCCTGAGGTACTTTTTTCCATATGATTTTTCCCCACCAGTTTTGAGAGCAGTACGGCTAGGGCATGAACAGAACAAACTACTAACACAGGGTGTTGTTATGCACGGCTGCCTTTGGTGGCAGTATGCTACTTACATTTCTAAAACATGCCTGATGTTGGGTTTCTGCCAATCATGAAGGGAGGGCCAATGGTGTGCTGCATTACCTTAAAACTATGTGTGATAGACTCTGCCCAAATATGCAAAGGTGTAAATAATTCTCTTCAATAGAAATATCCAGGTTACACAAGCAACCACAGAAGTAAGAACTAAAAGAAACTGGTTTACAGATAACAGGAATGGGTTAATCTACAGAGTTCCCATTCTTTATCTGGTTTGCCACCAGAGGTGCAGTAGGAGGCACAGTTTAAGCCAAAGTGGCATAACTATGCAACCTAATGTTGGTTCTTCAGGGACCTTCTCTGCTCCTGCAACCCTGGCTTGCTTTGAATCTCCTATAGATTCAAAGACCACTGTAGATCCTCTCAAGCTCTGCTCCTCTTGTTTTACCTGACCTTCTATCCCTGTTTCTCCTCCCCACCCTCCACTGCGAGTAGTTTATTTCTTCTTTCCCTGAGAGTTCAAACTCTAAATCCTGGTTGCTTTGTACAACCTGAAGTAGCTACACATCATTTGGTTTTGATTTTATTCTGACTAGACTGAAAGTAGCTTTTTGCCTTACCATGAAATTTTCCTGATTTTTCCACGTGGTATTCTTGTGTAGCAAGGGTTTCTGGGAGAAAATATGTATATATATATATACAGAGAGAGACAGAGAGAGAGACAGAGAGAGACAGAGAGTGGGCTTTAGCAGTCTCGTTAATAGTGCAGGTAGTTCTGAGATCCTGATTTCTCATCTGCCTTCTCACTGTGAAATGCTGTGTTAGACTTGGATGACCAAGGTTAGGATCTGCAGCTCATGCGAGCTTTAGAAAAGATGAGTTCATTCAGACAAGCAACAGATAGGCGTATAGTTTTCCCATACAGGAGAAGAAAAAAAAAACATGTTTGGAACAGCTGAAGATAAAACTGACACTTCTACATTTATCTTTAACAGGGCATGCATGGGTACTGGAACGAATAGAGCTTCTGTGATGAGCTAATAATTTTAAGTGAATTACAAAAATTGCTTGAGCACTGACTTCACAAAAGACATTCAGAGATGTCTTGCTGTGGAAGACAGTCTAACCAAGATGGTTGCTTTGCTAGTCTTGTACTATTTTTCTGGCTGACAGAAGTGAAGTTGGACACCAGGATCTGTGGTAACACAGGGTAGATTGCCATCAAGGCTAACGATACTAAGTCAAATGGATTGTAGCTACAGCTGCATGAATGGACATCCCTGACAAATCTGCATATTAAAGAAGAGACCACCAGGCACACAGTAGAACTATTCTGCCAGATATTCATAGCAGCAACTAATGAAGTATTACGCATCAAAACTGAAGAATCACTCCAAGTTTGACTTCTGGAACATAGCACCTGTGCTTGACTCTCACTTTGTCTCTGGCTGTGAACACGGCACAGCTAGCCACCATCTTCTGCTGCAGCAACATCCATCTCTGCTCATAGCACCACCTGAAAAACCAGGTGTACTGCACAAGAGCAGGTTGTGCATTTCTGACCCATCCCATCAGAGATGAGATGATGAGAGGAAAGATGGAAAAGAGAAAGCACAGAAACAAGGAAAGCTCAAAGAGTAAAATCTTTTGCCATAAGGAAAGGGAAAACTACCTTAGGAAAACAAGTCTAATACCACTAATAACAGGTCTGTGGGAAGGCAGAAGAAAAATAGGGGAAAAAAAGCATGTCCATAGCTTCAATGTGCATAATCAACTGTGGATGGTTCAAATAAGAAAATGTAATTCCTGCCTGCATCTTATAAGACCCTCCAGAATCTTTGAGGCTGTGGAGCTCAAACTTTCCCAGAAAATCATGGTACCCGGAGAAGACCTGCTCCTGAACAATAGTTCCTTGGCTTAGATACAAAAATTATAACCTTTTCTGTTTTTCCCATACTTTCCTGCGAACCCACTCAGCTGCCACTCCTGAGTGTCTCAGTGTCTCCTGAAGAATCACAGGTTCTGTAGACAACTAAGTAGAACATGTTCACTACAAGAAAAAAATTTAGGGTAAGGGCAGTCTTTCTTCCTTGCCAGAAGACTGCTATATCTTAGGCCTCTTACTTTTCTCATTCATTGTAGCTGCCTGTCCTACACATATGAATAATTTCTCGTGTGACACTGGATTCTGACAGAACGTCCACTTGCAAGATGCTACAATGAAGATGGAACTTAAATATCTGAACGCCCATTTCTGGGCCTACAGACTGAAGGCTTTTCAGGCTGCCTTTTTCCTGTTCTGAGATGTTCCAAAAAATTGGTGCATTAAAACACATGGCAGCCACAGAGTAGAGAAGCTGATGAGAAACAACAGAGCAGTGAGGACACTAGGTATTGCTTGCAGAGAACAAGGGTTTTTGGAATACTTAAACCATGGCCAGCCCATCTTGCATGAAGATCATACACTGCTTACAGGATAGGCATAGGGCAGAGGGGTTGCACAAAGGGGTTTATTTCACCAGCGCTCAGGACTGAATATCACAGGAAGATTAAGATTTTAAAATGCTGCTTTCAGCACGTATTTACACTACTCTAACATCCTTAAAACCACCATTCAATAGCTACTTATAAGTGCAGGTGCTTGAGTTTCTTTCAAAAGAGCAGATGCAAATCCATCTGCTAAGAGCCACCGCTGCTGAGCTGCTGGGAGCCACATCTCATCCCTGCAGCCCAGCAAGACTTAGTCCTACCAGTAATCTGATACATCACCAGATGTAAGGTGCATCCTTAAGACTCTCTACTAGCACCCCTCCCTCCCTGTCTTACAAAAGTCTTTCTATGTGGAATTGTACATCCTTGTACCTATCAGTCAGTGAGAGACTCTGGACGGTGAAAAATCTCATCAGAGATTTAAATCTACACTAGTCATAAGTGAGCAGAGTGTCCTTGGCGGTCGATTTTTGGGTCCTTTCAATAAGCTTCTACCTCTTTTCCTTTTCTATCTTATCTTCATTTGAACTTCCTCCATTTTGCAGAAATACTTAAATATTGACTGAGCAATGGGGAGAAATCAACTTCTGAACTGATGCTCAGGGCATTTATACAGGATCGAAAAACTCTGGGCTTAAGCTTCTTCGTAATTGTCCTCTCTTCATAATTAAATGCTTTCCAGAGGGGAGGACAGTTCTCACAAGGTAAGGAGCAGAAATTTTTCCCAGTCAGAGAGGATTCTCCTCAGACTTCAGCAGAGCAGGGACCTGGAAACATGCTTTTCAGCTTCCAGAACTGTTCCATGACACACCATGTGAGGTATCTCAGCATGCTTCCCTACCCTCCAGCTGCAGAAAGGAACAGTTCAGCACAGACATTTTGTGTCGGGAAGTTTTGTGGCCAGGTGTCCTGGAGGAGTACCTCCCAGCACACAGGAGTCCAGGCACCAAACTGCTGACCTACTGGGACTCCCCAGCTCTCCCCGTGTCCTCTGGCCTTTCTTTGGCCTCCAATAGAGGACCTGGCCCTGAAAAGACCAGTGCTGCAGCTGTTTGCAGAACTGGATCAGAGTTTCCATAGCCAAACTGGCCCATCCCAGGCAAGAGGACACAAGCCAAGCTCGCTTGCCTCTCATAGCTGCTGTCTTTTCAGACTGCTCACATGCAGATGATCTCAGTACTGGAAGCCAGCAGTGCACACAGACTGTGCTTAATGACTTCTGCCCATCCCTTACTGGATGGACTGGTGTCACTTTTACATGCATTTAGGAAGATAACTTTCAGCAATCTAGTGTGAATTTAATAGCCAGTATTTCAACAGACCCTTCAAATTATGGCAAGATAGTGTTCCCAGGCAATTCCCCCTTACCTGACATGGACGAAGTACCACACCACCACAAACAAAAGTTACCGGAAGCATACTGCTTTGCTGTCCATCTGGCCTGTTAGTCTTAACTCACCTCCTCCAGCCACAGGCCTCGGAGATCAGTGAGGCAAGGAAGGGCAGCACAGTGCAGAACAGAATGGCAGACCGTGGTGGGGAGTGCTCACTCCCAGGTGGATCCACATAGCTGACAGAAGCAGCTGACACCTACCCACAGTCATCAGTGTTGTAGAACAGAGTGCAGGAACTCAACAGAGCTGAATTTTCAGTATTGCCATCTGGAAACAGGAGTGGGTGATGCCTGCTCACTGCTTCTATCCTACACATGCACTCCATTAAACATGTTTGTTTTTTTTAAATAAAAAATATTTCTGGAGTGCTACTGCACTGTGACACATCCAGTTGCTTAACGTTTGTTTTTTTAAAAGAGGAAAAGAAAAACAAAACAAAAAACAACACAAAAGAAAACCAAACAAGTGAAAATCAGGAAACACAGCACTTGAGAATTTGTGCCTACCTTACTCAGCTGGCAGCTCTTCCAGTCAGTACAGTCATATTTCTCTGAGCCCTGGAAACGTGCCTAGCAGAACTCTAGCAATTTACACATTTTTGTTAACTCTTGAGAAACGGAGCTTCACATGGAGGTCTGATTTTGTCAAAAATGTCCTAATAGCTCAATTTCTTGCTCATCTTTTTCTAAAGGAACTGGCAATTTGACATTGCATGAGCTGGATAAGAAGGACTTAAAATGCTAAATATCAGATTATGCTCCCACGATATACCTAAAAATGCTCTGGGCAAGCAGAGGATTGTCAATACATCAGCATCTGTACAGTCTGTCAAGCTAGCGGTAATCTAGAATGCAAACGACAAGCAGCACAGTCAGAACCAAACTGATAGGGGGCTGGAAAGGCAACATGATATCTAGACTGCAGCACTGAGCAGCTGCAGTGTTCTTCTCCCTTTCCACCAGATATGCTCCTCAGCTTCCCTTCACCCAATGCCAACCATGGCCTCTGCCCACAGCCAACTGCTGAACATCTCTTAGACGCAGGGCAAGGACAACTCAAGGATCCATCAGCTGCCTTGCTACAAAGCTCTTCATGTGGCTTGGATGTGGTCTCAACAATTACAGGGCTGGATGAAAAGGCAGTTGATGAGGGTGGACTTTTCACACAACCACAATTTTGGAGTTTCTATGCTCTTCATCATGGGCATCTGATCTAAATGCGAACTCCCCATCAATTGGGATATACTTCCGCAGACAAGTAAACTCTGATCCGTCTTGCAAGAGGTATCTCAAGGACCAATTTCACAGTATCCCCTCTGTCCCACCTTCCTAACCACGAGGGCCTGCCCTCAGTAGCCATATGCCCTTTGACTAGCTTGGATTCACACTGTCATAACAAATAAATACTCCTAATTTAAGTTTCTCCAGGCAGTTTCTCTCCTGCCTTTCACTGCCTTGCTGTTTGCTCCCTGCCCAGTGCTTCTGACCAGACGGTGTGTGCACCCACGTGCCTTTCCTGCTTCCCTTGGAAATCCTGGGGCCTGCACATCCTGCTCTGACAACCCCACCCTCCCCTCATTTCTGAGGCTCACAATAACTCTACACATTACCAGCCACAAGCAAACCTCCAAACCAACCTATTTAAGAGTCTACATTTTCACGGTAACCCTCTTTGAATTTGCTATTGCTCATTTTCTTGCTTGGCAGTTGTTCATTGCCTCCTGACCTCTGGTCTTGTTCACATCTCTCCTCTGCTCGGAAGGCCCCCTGGGAGCATCCTGCAGGGCTTGGCCATGTCACCTCCATACTAGAGAGTATCTTGTAGAGACAATGCTCCTGTAATCCCCCCCGCCACAGCCAAACTCTAGCTGCGTTTGCACATCCTGTGCAAACTAGCATTGTCCCAGGAGGGAGGGGATGCCTAAGAGATAAGGTCACTTTGTAGGCCTGCTCCTCCACCTGCCTTCCTGACGCAGCTTCTTGCTGTGAGCTGCAGGGACAATGCAACCTCGGCTCTCCTACACAAAGTGCCACCCATGCCTCTTGGGGCTGCTGCTACCAAGAGTAGCCTGCACAGAATTCCTACCCGAGCTCATGCCATCAGAACCCAAACAACCAACTTCAAGCTACTTGCAGTGATGATAGAGGCAAGGCAATGGCTTAGCTTCAGCTGCAGGCTTGCCCTCACATTCACGGGCTTTTGCACGCATGCAGGTTTGCATGCATGAATGAGTGAAGGTGAGTAAAGGAGTGTCTGATCACATGCCAGAAGCACCAAGTGACCTGGTGAGAAACAAAAGGACTGTCCCTGCAGGTCAGGGCTGGGCTCGTGCTGCCTGGCTCCCTCCTCACCTTACCCCACCACGTCCTACCAAGCACAGTGTGCTGCAGGCAGAGGGTGTATAGTGCTATTAGCAGATGGCACTCCTAAGGTCAGTGCTGCCAATGGGTTCTGATAAACAGCCAACCTGGGTCCTCTGGACCGTAGGCTGATAGGGCTGAACTCCAAGGAAATGGGTACAAGTATTTTTGGTTTCTGAAATAAGGGGTACCTCTGAACAAGGAATATTAAAACAGTATTCATAAGATACAGAATTCTAACTTTGGAACATCAAGTCTCTTGTCTTCTGATCTTCTGCCTTCATTGACACTTTGTTTCGCACTCCCCATCAGCTTACCAAAGAGATGGTCCCATGAGCTTTAGATCCCAACTCTACACTCCAGTGAGTGTCCGTTCAACATAAGGGCAGATGCTGTTACTAGAAGCTCACAGGTAAACAGAATTATTTTGTAAGACCAGGAGTTATAAGACAAGGAACCTTCTACCCACAGCTGTATAACTGCTTCAAGTAAAGGCAATGAAGCAGCAAGAGAGCAATCTAATGATTTAATTTGGTGGCCTGATGGAAGGTGAATGGGAGTGATTCAAGAGGCTCAGAAACAGCACAGAAAATATTTAATAATAATTAAAAAAAAAAAAAAAGGGGGGGGGGGGGGCAAGAAAATGGTACTGAGAAGGGAGTACTAATGCTCTGCAGTACGCTGCTATGAATAACTCTGGAGGTCCAATCGAATCCCACTGTTGCTATGGAATTGTTCTGCCATCTATTAAAAACAATTGGCACCAGCGGCATCGCTCGTGCTTCCACCCGCAGCAATTACCTGTCCGCGCTGGGAGGCGCCGGACCTCGGTGCTCTGGAGCCTGCAGCGCGCTGCCCACGCAGCAGTCGGGGGCCGAACCGAACCCTCCGCCCCGGGGCGCTGCCTCTCGTCCGCGCCGCACAGGCTGCGTGCACCGCACCCGCTGCAGCACCGCGGGGCTGCACCGCGCATCCCTCTGCACGTCATCCCCTGCACGCCGCCCCGTGCGTGCCTGCGTTGGTTCCCAGACCGGGGCGGGTATCCGGGCACTGGGCACTACGCAGAAACGGTGCCAATCCCTTTTCTCTGCCGCTGTGAGCCAAGCTCCCGCAGCAGGGCTCGGTTACATTCCGGTTCCCCGAGCGCAAGAGCGCTCGGCTCTCCATGCCGATGACCGCGGGTCGGGCAGGGGGCGGCACCGCCCCCCGCTGGGGCAGCTCTGTGCCGGCGCTCAGGACTCGGGCAGTGCCCGCGGTGCGATCTGCCGGGAGCGGGGCGTTGTACTTGGCCACTTACCGTCGCTGCCAACAGACACAGCGCAGAGAGAAGCGCCAGTCTATTATGCATATGCGAACCGCATGAAATACGCGCGGGCAGCGTTTGTCACTGTGAGCCGCTCCTCCCCGATCCAGCGCTCAACCCCTGATTTCGGGGCAGTTTTTAGGCAGGTGCTCTGCACCGTGACCCCGACAGCGGCTCACACACGTCATTCCGAGCTCGGCCGCTAGCACTGAAGGATTAAAGGGGAAAAAAAAAAAAAAAAAAAAAAAAAAGGAAAAAAAGCAGAGAAATCCCCGCAACCGTGATCCGGAGGCAGCGCCGCAGCAGCTCCTTCCCCGCGCCGGGTCCCGCTCCGCCACGCCCTCCTCCCTCACGGCCCCGGGAAGCGCCGCACCCGCTCGCCCGCCCCAGGACAGCGCCGTGTGCCGGGCGGACCCTCCCCACTCAGCTGCCTCCCCGCACTCCCCAATCCGCTCCCCGGCTGCCGCAGGCAACCCCGCAGCCCCGCCCGGAGCGGCCGCGCCTCCCCCACCCCGCAATCCGTGTTCCCGGTCCCGGTCCGCGGCGCTGCCCGGGGAGGGGGCGAAAAAGGGGGGACGGGAGCGGTGGAAAAACGGTGAAAGGAGCGAAGGGAGAAGAGTGGAGAAAGGCAGCGCGCGGGGGGGCGCGCGCGGGCAGCGGGAGGAGGGGCGCGGGGCGGCGCGGCGCTGGCCGGGTTCACCCGAGGACACGCGGCTCCCGCCCGGCGGCGCTGACCTGTGTGCACCCGGTAGTGCGCCTTCAGGTGCGAGGACTTGCCGTACACCTTGCCGCAGCCGCTGTATGGGCACTTGTGCCGCTTCTCGGCCGCCAGCTTCGCCTTGGGGGCGGCGGCGGCGGCGGTGCCGCGCAGGCGGGAGGGCGGCGCGGGCGCGGGGCCGGAGCACGGCGAGGTAGCGGCCGCGTCGCTGTCGGAGCCCGCGTCTTCGTCGGGGCTCTCGAGGCTGTCGCTGCAGACCGAGGGCGCGGGCAGCGGGCGGTACTTGTTCAGCTCCAGCAGGCTCTTGGCGATGGCCAGCAGGGCGCAGTAGTCCTTCCAGGCGTCCCGCGGGTCGCGCATCTCGCGGCCCGTCTCCGCCTCCCCCGGCACCTTCAGCCGCGCCGCCGTCTCGGGGGTGGGGGGTCCGGCCGAGCGGTTGGAGATAGACACCAGGCACTGCGCCGCCACGAAGTCCACGTAGGCGACGGCCGACATGCTGCGGCCGCGCCGTGCCCGCGCCCGGTCCGTGGGCGCGGCGGGGCCGTCAGCGCGGGACCGCCGGGGCCGCGCCGCCGAGTGATCGAAAGATTACC
>NW_024962272.1:7430925-7618793 GCF_019238085.1 Lagopus leucura
CCCCCCCGATTGGTCGGCGGGCAGGGCCGCCCGGCTCTGTTTACCTTCTCCCCCCGCCGCTCGCGGGCGCCTTTTGGCGGGGGGTGTGTCCGCCCGCCGCCCGCCCCGCCAATCGCCGCGCTCCCTGCGCAGGCCGCGTGCTACTCCGGGCGCCCCGCCGCGCCCGCTTAAAAGGGCGATGCCAAGCGCGGGACGTAGGGACGCCGATGGCGGCGGCCCTTCGGGGCAGCGGGCGCGTCGAATACCCCGGGAGACCGTGGTCCGGGCCGCGGGGCGGGCGGGGGGCGCGGGTCGAGGCGGGGGGGGCGACTCAGAGGGGGTCGCCCAGCGCCTCGCGGGTTAAGTGTCTCGCCGGGAGCCCTGCCGTCCCAGCAACCGGCCGGCCAATGGAAAGTGCGCCGGCTGATGTCACTGCCCTGCCCGCCGCCAATCCGCTCCGCGCTCCGAGGGGTGCGCAGAGCCCGCACAGCCGCCGGGCCCCGCCCCGCCCCGCGCCTGGACCGGGGCAGCCCCCGGCTACCGCCGCCCGCGGCGAGGTCCTGGTGGCGGACCCTCGGGGGGAGCGACATCGCCGCACGGCCGGAGGCGCCGGTCCTCGTGGGGAGGGGTGTGTGAGGCAACAGCCCTCCTGCGTTTCTCCCCAGCGGCCCCGTGGGCCGAGGTGGGAGCCGGTGCCGGGCCTGCTGGGCGTGATGCTGGGAGGGCCGGGAGAGGACCCGCGGTGACTCCGTGCCTCACCGTCCGGGCACGGCGGGGCCTTCCCTGCCCTGCTCCGCTGCTCGTGACATCAGCAGTGCTGTTGTGCATCACAGCCTGCTGCTGCAGAAATGCCATTCCCACTGTAACATTCTGCAGTGAGGCTGTAGCTTACTAGGCTTTTTCTTTAGGAATCATATTATGTTGGGGTATTTGGGACACACTCACATCTTTGTTAAATTCGGGTCCTTATGAGCTCTGGGAAATGACATCAACTCCTTCAATCCCACACTGTATAATGCACGGAATCTGTGAGACCCTTTTTTGTTTCCCGGCTTCTGTCTTTTCAGCCCAATCCTGCCACCCAGTCAAACAGCTGGAAGGTAATCCATGTCTGACTGATGCTGAGGAAGCACTGAGTCTTCACAGAACTCCCAGTGCTTCCAGCGGTGCCTTCCTATCAAACCAAAACATTCCAGTGTGCGGGGCCCCTTTAGAGTAACAGCTGGGTGCCACCTCAATGGTCCCTGATACGGCTGCAGCTGCTCATGGCCCCCACAGCCTGTGAGCAGCTCCACTGCTCTCATCACCGCAGAGCTCTTCTGAGAGTATGGCTCTGTGAGGCATGTGTGCAGCGAGTTGCTCCCCATGTAGTATATGGGAGTTTCTTCCCTTAAAGTTTCTTCGCACTCAGATAAAATGTAGGAAAGCATCCTGTTGGTGTGGTAACATCTATGGAGCTTCAAGAGCCAGAAGGTCCAAATATGATGGCAGTTACTGCTTCTCTTTCACTTTAGCTCTCCAGAACCACTGTGTTTGGTACCAGCTGGATGTGAATTGACATGGCACTGAGGGCTAGGCGATGGTGAGGCTGCAGCAGTGGCAGTCGTGCCGTGTGATTGATATCTTCAGATACAAATCTGAAGGTGCTACATGGTGCTCCACATGTGCAGGGTGTCCCCGTGCCCCATGACGGTACTGAAGGAATATGGTGCCTTCCCCCCAGCAGCAGCCACTGCCCGTTCAGAGCCGCACCGTAGGAAGGGAGCACCTCTGCCCTTTGGGGAAGCATAGCACGGTTGCTGGGAGCGTGAGCAGACACGGCTGTGCTGGAGGATGCCATTCTGTGTAGTTCAGCAGTTGATGCTGCCTACAAAGTCATCCAAAGCCCCTTCCTCCATAGCTTTCCCAGGGCTTGTGCTGCTCTGTGGGCACCGGAACTGAGGGAGCTCCTTTGTGCCCAGCAGCCCCCAAGTCATGGGCGGCAATGGGACAGTCAATGCCTTTGTCCTGCAGCCCTCTGTGGAGGCAGTTCGCGGGGACAGTGCTGTGCTGAGAGCATTGACGGCTGGCCACCCCCCCACCGGGTGCTTCACTGAGCAACGGTGATCATAATAAAGGTAGTAATAATAACAGTGATAATAACGAAGAAGATTACAATGGAGGACGGGTGTGCAGCAGGCTGTGTGCGACACGGGCCAGCTGCCTCCGGTCTCCCTCCTGCCCCGTCCCCCCTCCCTTCCGCCCCGCTCCGCTCCGCCCGGCCCCGCTCCGCACTGCGGGCTGCAGGCGTACGTGCGGCGCGGCTGCGGCATCGCCGCTTTAAGGCTGCGGAGCGGGCGGGGGAGGCAGTGAGCCGGGTTCATGCGAGGACACAGCCCCAGTTCTCAGAAATCCCCGCGCTGCGGGAACATCGAGCTCCGCTAGCGCAGCCCGGCTGCTGCCCTATATCGCAGGCGGACACGTGAGCGCCGCGCCGCCCCCCGCACTGCGCCGGGCCGGGCCCTCCGCGCGGCGCGCTGTGTGACACACGGGGTGTAACGCGGCGATGGGTTCAGCGCCGGTACAGTGCGCGGGACGGGGGTCCCTGCGGGCAGCCCTCACCGCGGCCACTGCGGCCGTCAGAGGGGGCGGGGGGGTTCTCCCCCTTATTGTTTAACAGTCGTAATAGCCTCGGCATTTTCAACATTTTTAATATTCCTAACGCTCCCATTGTTCTCTATCTGGGGACTTAATCTCCTGTTCCACACAGACGCATCCCTTTCCCTTTCCTCTGTGTCACCGGGGCCGCCCGCTCCGTGCGCGGGGCTCTCACCCCCCCCGCCGGCCCCTCCCCGCTGCAGGCTCCGCCCGCCCTCACCTCAGATGCCCTCCGCAGCGCTCCCCCTCCCTCCCGCCGCCTCCATCTTGCACCGCCCTCCCCCGCCGTGCGGCAGCGGCCGCCCCCGCCAACATGTCCGCCCCCGCCCGCTGCCGCCGCGGCCCTCGGGGCTCCCCCACGGGCTCTGTGGCCGGTGAGGCGGGGGGCGCTCGCTCAGAATGCCGCGGCGTGGCCGTCATGGGAAGGCTGAGCACCGCCGGTAACCCGGCTGGGGGTGTCCCTGGCCCGGTCACACCGACCTCCACCCGCTGGGGGAGACCTAGCAGCGGGTAGTAGCTCCGCTCCCGCTGAGGGGTCGGCACGGTGCGGCGCAACGCTTGCTTGGTGCCCGGCGGCGCGGATCTCCCGGCAGGGCTGCGGCATCCCGGCAGGATGCCCTCCGGCATCTGAGCCCCGCCGCAGAACGTTCTGCGGGACGGCGGCTCCTGTCGAGAGGGTCCCCGGGACGGGAGGGGCGGGGAAGCGGGCTGAGGGACGCCGCACATCCTGGAGATCGGAGTTGCTTCCCAAGTGTTTTCCAGTGCAACGTCTGGCTTCCAGCGATTTGCGGGAATTTGTCTCCCTCCCCTTTAGTGGTGCTTTATGCCGGAAACAGAGAGATGTCTCGGGCTTGTCTGACGCTGTGATCCACTTTGCAATACTACGGTTCAGACGAGAGCCATGCTTCCCTCCTGGCAGCTCCCTAGGAAGCGAGACGCATCCGTGATCTCTCGCCGCTGCACGACCATCCTGCAGTCCCGACCATTCACTGTGGCAGTCCCGACGCTCTGGCACCGCCTGGGTTTGGAGCTCTCTGAGCTATGGTGCTGGGTGTTATGACTATGGGAATACTAATAAACCTATTCACGTTAATGCTTTAATTGCCAATACCAATGGTGTTAAACAATGAAATGAGACAATGGTGAGAGATTTCCTTTGGAAATTCAGTTAAACCTCTGTAGAAATTCTCTTCACACAAAATAAAGATCATAGAATTGTGGAAGGGACCACTGAAAGCCATCTAGTCCAACTCTCCTGCACTGAACAGGGACACCAAATTTCTGCCTTTGTAATTAGCAGTGATACTGTTTCATACAGGATCTCTCTAAATCATATTTGATTGCTATGAACTTTTAAAATTAGTTCTGTTCATCAGGAAAGAGGTAAAAGAGTCTAGAAAGTAACTGCAGAAAGGACTCTGGGGGGGTCATGCTGGACAGCAAGTTGAATGTGAGCCAGCAATGTGCCCTTGCAGCAAGGAAGACCAATGATATCCTGGGCTGCATCAGGAGCATTGCCAGCCAGCTGAGGAAGGTGATCCTTGGCCTTTGCTCAGCATTTGTGAGGCTACACCTGGAGTGCTGTGTCCAGTTCTGGTCTTCCCAGTATGAAGAGCATTCTGAAGAGAGCTGAGGATAATGCAGGTCCTGGAGCATCTCTCCTCTGAGGAAAGGCTGAAAGAACTGGGAGTGCTTAGCCTGGAGAGAAGGTTCACAAGACAATCTTCTAAAAGTGCCAGGACGCTTCCTAACAGTGCCAGGACAAAAAGCACTGGGCACAAACTGGAATACAGAAGACTCCATCTGAACACCAGGAAGCACTTCTGTGCTGTGCAGGTGACAGAGCACCTGGAGAGGCTTTGGAGTCTCCTCCCTGGAGATCTTCAGAAGCTGTCTGGACATGGGCCTGGGCAGCCTGCTCTGGGTGCCCTGCTTGAGCAGGAGTTGGACTAGATGGACCCAGAAGCCCCTACCAACCTCAAACATTCAGTGGTTCTATTATTTTAGTAGAATCATAGAATGGTCTGGATTAGGGTTGGAAAGGACATTAAAGATCATCCAGTTGCAGTTCACAGCAGGGGGGTTGGGCTACCCAGAGTCCCACCCAGCTTGTCCTTGAACACTTCTAGGGATGGGGCATCCACAGCTTTTCTGGTCAGCCTGTGCCAGCATCTTGCCATCCTTACAGTAACAGTATTATTCCCTATATCCAATCTAAATCTACCCTTTCATTTTAAAACCATTGTCCCTTGTCCTGTCATTACTGGCCCTGGTAAAACAAACAATCAAATGAAAAACAACACCCTTTCTTCACCTTTCTTGTAGGCCCCTCCAAATACTGGAAGGCCACAATCAGGTCTCCATAGACCCTTCTCTTCTCCAGACAAGCCCAACTCTCTCAGCCTTTGTAAGAGAAGTGCTCCAGTCCCTAACAACACTTATGACCCTTCTCTGGGTTTGCCTTAATAGACGTGTGTCTCTTTTGTTCTGCATCCTGGAGTTGGATGGGCCAATCCTTGTAGGTTCAGTCACTATGTGGGAACAAGTGAGAAACAGAGGGTTTAAACACATTAATTTCCTTTCATAATTTTGGCTGCTGCCAAGTAATATTTTTGTACCGATTCTCATGCGTTCACCAGTGAAAGGGGCTGGGTTCTGCAGCTCATTCCCCTTTTTCAGGTTTTCAAATATCAATTCATAACCTTAAATAAAAAGATAGAGATGCAAAATGAATGTACCTGTGCTTGCACATATGTCCCACATTATTCCAATATTATAATATTATATCCTTTGTTTTTCTAGAACAAGATACCCTGTTCTAGGAAGTTTTATCTCAAAAAGATATATTCTAAAACAACATGCTAGAAGATCTTGTTATGTGTTCTGTTTGCACACATATATACTTTGTTTATTAATTCAGAACATAGTTCAGGTTGGTGAAATGCTTTTTTCCTGAAGTCAACCATCTACTTTCATGGCCACTCTTTTTTTTTTTTTTTTTTTTTTTTTAAATGACAGTTTTAAAGTTAGCCTTTAGTGAGTTTAAGTAAAATATTTTATAGTCAGTTTTATTTGAAAATCAATTTTGACTTGACTGACTTAAACTAAAGTTTGTGGCAGGTCAACAAAGCTAACTTTATTTACATATTTAATTATTTTGCTGGGAGAGCCAAGGAGGTTTTAGATATCTTGAGCAGCAAATGGACACTTAAATTCTACACAGATTCAAAATTGCCTGCTGATTCTTAGTGATAAGAAAACGTAAGGTCTAATTTCTCTTCTTTTTTTCCCCTGATACTCTGTTCCTGTGCTCACACTCCAACATTTAGGTCTTCATACATAGAAGCACTTGGTTTGCATATCTTTGTAGATTTTGGGCCCTGCTAAAAACATCAAGGCGGCTGTAGCCAAGCCACCAGGCCCATCATGCTGTCTGTGATAGTGGCCTGGAGAAGGGTTTGACACCCACTGCAAACGTTTTCCAGACCTTTGGGTTTGCAGCATGGAGGCTCTCTGATACTTTCTCACTTGTTTGTAAAATGCCTGGAGACCAGAGTTCAGATCTCACCCAGACCCAAGTCAGTGCTCTACGGACAAGGCTTACTCATTCAAAGTCAAATGGGTTTATAAAGGAGGGCAGAGGCTATCTTCTTCACACTGCCTGAGCACTTGGCTCCAAGGTGAGAACTGTGGGTGTGAATCCCTGCAGGAATCCTGGAATCTGTGCTTTCAGCACAGATCTGCTGGAGTCAGTCACACCTTGGATCACCTCAGATATGGGTCCCAACTTGGGCCCAGATGAATTTCTTCATGATTGCCTAAAATGTGACCTCATTTTGAAAGCCTTTCCAAGGCTGTCAGTACAAGGCAAACAAAATCATGCCTTGCCCTTGATTCTGAGATGGTTGAATTGCAAGTCAGCTCCAGTGTGGGCCATTATCACAGTGCTAAATTTGATCTGGTAAGTCCTGCTGGGGTAAAGAGGATATTAGGTCATGCTCAGTCTGCTGACTTGGCTGCACAATTTCTGGTCAGCAGTGCGAGCAGCACAAGAGCAAGGCTGTCTAGCATAGCCTGAGGTATCCAATTCTTCCCTCATATGACGTATGAAGCCTAAAGTGCATACCTCAGAGCTCTATCCCCCACACATCTATGGGAAATGTACAGATATAGTCACATGCATAGTGTGATGCATCACCACTGCCTCAGTAATCTGCAAAGCAGGTTCCTGTCAAAGCTAAAGTTCAGGGCCAAGAGTGTTGTCACTGCGGTTACTTACCAATGCATGCACCAGAGATCTATCTTTTTTTTCTTCCCTTTTTTCCCCCATAGTCACCACATAATTTCCATCCAATCTTCTCAAATCCTAATGCTCTATTCAAATACATGTTTCGTGTGCCTCTGGTTTCACCACAGTGAATTGTCGTGCGTGGCAGCGCTGCAGACTTGCGTAGTTGAATGTGTAGAGAAAAAGCTGTAAGGAGAATAGAAAAAGCATGAACAACGATGTCAGTTAGTAGAATTTAATTATAACTTAGAAGCAAAGCTAGTTGACTGAGCTTGTGTTAAAAGGGTTTGGAGAACCAGGTGATCTAATAGCTCTTTGATTTTTCAGGTAAGAAACTAGTAAAGGACGTGATTCTCTTCAGAGCATGTGCTCCTCCTCTTCACTTCAGCTAATTTTGTATCTCTGTGACTATTTCTATGTATTTTGCTTGTCTGAAATCTACTGACAACAGTAATTAGGTGAATACTACTTTTTTGTATTACAAAGAGCAATACTGAATCAGAGAGAAGACACATCTTGCTAAGGTTCTGAGCTCCAAGAGTAAGTCAAAGACTTAAAGATTAGCTATTTATGTGCTATTTGGAGTTTCGAGTAACCTATTTTTCACTCAGAAGGGCAGTTAGGCCACCATTAGGTTGTTCTAGCTGACTCTAAACCCGTTTATCTACTTTTTCAAGATACAAAATTATTGTATCTTAGAATGAGTGCAGCAGTCAAAACTGCAAGCTTTTGGTGTCTCTAATCTGTTCAAATAATGGCACTGACATTTCAGACTAAATAGTTCGACAGCTATAGAGGTTTGTTTTTCAGGTAAAGTGGCTTAACAAGACAGATGCAAAGGCACTTTCTAGGATGGATCAGAGAGTAATGCTTCCAGCACCAAGACCATCTGCTGGCTTTGTCACTGTAACACTGTCCAAGGAACAACTATTATTACTACAGATACGTAGTATGAAATAATCTTTCTTACTGTTTGAAGGAGATAAGGAGAAAGAGACAGAAGAAAACTATTATTTAGGCTTGCTTAATTTTTGAAGGTCCCCTCACCTCTTTGAGCTTCAGCCTTACCCCGACAAAGAACCTCCCATCACAGCTATAGGTGAGTCAGAAGTCCAGGTATATTTAACTAATCCTTGTCATGTCACCTGGAGCCAGTTACACAGAAAATACCAATTTTTTCTGTTGACCTGTAATGAAAACACACGTTGCCTGTCTTGTTTCTCTTCCAGCATCCTAAATCTCGAAGACAGCAAAGCATGTTTCTGCTGCTTGCAAGAAGATAATTATAATAAAAATAGCCCGTGGATGCTGCCATTTGATATGAAGTTCTTCATAAATATTCATCTAAATGACCCATTTTGCCAATTAAGTAGTTGTCTGTATACAGAAACTGGTACTTCATGGTACGCAATGGGTGTTAATATCCCCCCAGAAGTTAAGTACAAGGTGCTTTTATTGTCCACAGTGTTGAATGTGCTAGGATCTTCATTCAGATACATAACTTGTCCTACTTAGAATTCAGAGTAAGATCAAATGATAAAGATCAACCTCAGTAAACACAGAAATGGCATTAAAAAGCTATGGTGTTCCTCCTTGAATCCATCATGCTGTGTTTTGTGGAAGACTGAACTGAAATTCAATTTACCTGTTGATGTTTACACCAGCAGCTGTTTTGAGAATTTCAGCATTCATTTCATCAAGCAAGTAAATATTTACTACTCTGTTTCTCCCAAAACAGCAATGGTTATTAAATGATAACAAAAGAAGTTGTGGTGTTTGTGCAGAAATGAATAAATCTCCAATTTTTCTCCCAGGAGTCACCTGACTAGGCAGAAAAAGCGATCAAATGTGCATTTAAGCATATTTACACGGAAGTACATCCTTGAGAAGCCTACTCTGTGGTAGTTAAGAATCACAGCTGTTGAGTCTATCTTGTTCTATTACGACTGCTATTTCTGTTGACAAAAAGGTGAGTGGAGGTTATAACTCTTAGTTTCCATTAGTACATGTAAAAGAGACCAATGTGAAGTCTTTTCTTCCTTTTGTTTATATTAGGGTTTGCTCACTTTCAATGTGCTGTACCAGAGAAAGTCCACAGAGAACAGCAATACTCAGCAGGTGCCAATAAGGACAGAATTGGAGAGCTAATTTAATCTGCTTCTCAGGTTGCTGAAGGTAGCAGCTGGAATTCCACTAATTATCTCCTTCCCATCTTAGCTTATAAAGTAAATGCACCTTATGGAATAAGTAGAAAGTATTCATTATTTCCAACAGATGAAAATTATGTTTTATCCTGAACAATTGTTAGGAGACCTTGAACGTGCAAAGAAGTTTATATATGGGAGATGATAACATGGAGCATACTCACTTTCTTGTAGATACGTGTTGAGATACAAACCTTAGTTTTAGGGGATTCCAATCCGCTCTTCTTGTAAATACAATTTTATTTTGTTTTGTTTTATTTTATTTTATTATTTTTTTAAATTACATTTAGTTATTGTAACCACCTTTGGTTTCAATCAGGTTGTTTCAAAGAGACTGCTACACGTAATTGATATTATTTCACGGTGGAATAGTCTGTCCTCCAGGAATGTAAAAGATGTAGAAACTCTCTGATAAAACATAATGCCAGTTCAAGCCAATATTTCTCTTCTTATGAGTGGTGAATATTGGAACACGACAAACACTACTGGCCTTATCTGGACCACCACATTGCAGATCTAAATCTGTGCCCTCCAGTTGTGTGTTAGGTATGCAGGAATGCAGAGCCTCTTAGCAGTGGTTAATGTCCTCCCTTTGGGAAACAGCTCCCTCAAGAATTCTCTCAAAGCCTGGCACATACATTCCTGGGCAGTTCTTTTGTAGTCATGTCTGCTGATCTCTTGATACCAATCCATGGTTTTGGATTGTTTGTCCAACTGCTTCTGTGTTTGCATAATGTTTTCACCACTGCCCAGGATGGTTTGTACCTCTGTGAAAATGTGGGATAATCCTCAGAATTGACTTAATATAACAGGCATTTCACGTTAACAGCCTTGTAGTGTTGCACAATGGATACACAATGTAATTTATTTTTAGGTGATTCAAATGATATAATAATAGGCATCACTCTTGATTGTTATTATTATTTTTTTGTTTAATTTTTCCCACAGAAAGAGCATATATAAAAAAAAGTCTACTAAAACAAATAGAAAAAGGGGCCTAGTTCTCCAAATTATTCCCTTAAAGTATTCTGTTGCTACCTCCCATTCTGGCTGTAATCAGTTTTAGATGAAGCCAATAGCCACAGAAATATCACAAATTCATTTATTGATGACATTTTTTTTCACTGGCTGGTGTTAATTGACTATCAAAATAATACATTTATGGAATCCTCAGAGGAAACGTATGTGTTTAATTTCAGTTTTCTTATTTCTCTTTGAAAATATATGATATCTTACAGGATCAGCAGAACGTGGACTTCCTGAGATACTCTGTTCTCATACTTACTCTAGAGATAGTCACTGAAGGTGAAATAACTTCTAATGTGATGTACTCCATTACATCCTGGATATTGCTGCTGGTGAGTGGATGACTTACAGGATTATTAACAGAGTCAATCTACTGATGATCCATGCAGACATTTTTATTTGTTAACAAAATGCATTAACAGAAAGAACTATGAGCAAATTGGAGGAATTTGCCTAGTGGCTAACAGGACTTGAGTATACACCTCAAACTTTAAAAATAGAAATAATGCAAAGAAAAAAAAAACCTAGAGTACGATCATATGTGACCAAAAGCTACTTGCAGTTTATGATATTTCTCATCTGGGAAATGAAGGTCCTTGCAATCCACCATCCCCTTGTCTCTGAGAAGTGGCCCAGGTAAATAGATACTTAAGGCCATATAAAACTTATCTTGGACTGCCAGAAGAGTTAGCAGATGATCATGATATTCATTCTGTGTTGTGCTCTCCTGAGGAATCTTCAAATATTTGAAGAGCAAAGCATGGGAATCACGATTTCCTCCCTTGCTGAAAGTAACTATTTCTTCCTGTAACAAAGAAAAGTCAATTCTCAAGCAGCACAAAAATGTACAGCAAGAGCTAAGGAATCTTTTTATACAGTTGCAGTGATATCTTGAGAGTGTAACTATTTATATTGGAATTTGAAAAGGAGATTTCAATTACCAATCTTTCTTTATGAGAACTACAATGGCCACTTTTTAGCTGCTGTGTATGTATTTTGTGATTCTATGACAGTTTTTCGTCAATGACAGCTGAACAGCATTTCCTAAGCCTGCAGATTTTTAATTCCAACTGGTTTTATTTTGACCAGTGTGGAATAATGTTACTTTCTGAATTATCCAAGTTATTTTTCAGAAAGGTCTGCATAGTCTCTCAAAGTCTTTTTTTGTCTGACTACAGATCAGACCCAGTGTAACTCAGCTTATGAGATGCAATTATACTGGTATTGCTGGAAGACACTTTTTAATGAAACAAACAAACAAACAAACAAACAAACAAACATTATATGTTCTTTTTCCTAATGTGTGCATATGGCTGGTTCTGCAACACTGCCATACTGTCTTTGCTAGGACAAAGTGACTCTTACCTCTCAACCTTGATGTGCCTATTGTTTTTTTCCCTCCTGCTTTCTTTGCCTGCAGCCTGATGCATGTACATCCATCCTGCTTCATTCCACGACACTTTTTCAAGCCAACAGCCTAATAATGAAGCTCTTCATGAGACTGTGAAGCCAGCACCAGCAACAATGAGTCTTCATTATTCCTGGAGAAGACTGGGGTGTTTGATATGCATGAAGCTTTGTGCAGATAGCTACGACTATAAACTGCCATTTGTTAATGTCAAACAAATAAGTGTTACAAATATTCAGAAGTGTTGCTCTTCTTGAGCAAGGGATTTATACTTGAAAAATAAAACAAAACTAATTAGTACCTTATCTTCTTTTTTCATCGAAATGAATGGATTTTGGCTGATGAACGGAAATCTTGTTCTCTATTACTGCTTCCTCAGTGGGGTTGGAAATGACAAAGAATCGGACTGATATAAGTAGTTGAGATACTTACCTGTGACCCGAGATTTAGTCTGATGAACCTTTTAGCTATTTGCACATATCGCGTTTGTAAAATACATAAACTTGTCACATAGCTATGTATTTGTAGATTTTTAAAAAATATATGTTGCAGAGATCCTAAAAACTGAAAATGCTGGTCATATATTTGGCTTTTTGTTATGCAGGAGCTGCTGAATTTGACATCCGTTTTTCAGAGAACTGAGAGGAAAAAGAAAGCTTAATTAGGAGGTTACCCCTCCCGCTACCATCTCCAAACAAAACTGCTGAAGTTCTGTTGACAACAGCCTGCGTTATCTACACTCACTGTAGCCAATAAGCTTCCTGTCTGCCCAGACTGAATACAGTGTGCCTCATCAAGAGATTTAGAATAGTCTCTTATACTCAAATATTTCTGTTTCATTTCTCAACTAAAATACTTATCTTCTATTTGATGAGAATTTCTTATTCCTTTAGTAAAGCTTGGTGCTGATGGATCTCAAACTAGTCCCTAATTTATGTCCATAGGTATGAGGCGTCTATAATATCTTATTGAGGGAAGACATTTTGACATAATGGTTAGGAAACATCCCCAGATAATGGAATCTAGCTATTTAGAATAATACCAATCAATTGGATTTGTTTGAGAACAACAAAATGTGTTTGATTTGCCTGGATAGTTCAGATGATCCTCACCAAACACACATCCCTCCCTTCTCCTCTTACCCTCTCCTCCCCACATAAGTAGAGTAATATAGTATGGTAAAATTTCTGCAAAGGTGGCAGATTGGAGATTACTATTTTCCTTCTGGGGCAGGCGTAACCCTGCTCTGAAGTAAAAGAGGTGAGGGAATGGGAATGGCATTGTTCTATGGTTAGAACTAGATGGTGCTAACAAGAATTTTAAAACCAGTTTAATGATTTTTACCTGTATATTATATTTCCACATGTGTACACAGGCTTATGCATGAGCACATGTGTGTGAGCATTTGCGTGTCCCCATACCTTTCTGACATTCATGAAGATTTAACTGCTAATTGTTCAGGCACAGATATCACAAAAGAGCAAAGACAGTTTGTAGGTGCTATGGTGTCATTCATGTGCTTACTTTTACCCGCCTTGTGGCTGGCACAAGAACATCCATAGAACACAAGAAAAGGAAATCAAAGCTAACTATTGTCATAGCTTCAGTAAGTGGCTGAACATATTCCTACAGCTTTTAAGAATCAAGCAACTGCTGAGCAAAGATAGTTACTATTACAGGGGATCTCACTGTCATAAAAATAAACAAACATCAACATGAAGGAAACTGAAATGTGTCCCTGAACTTGCACTGTACACCATATTCCTTTGTTTGGTATAATGGGACTTCTGTAATTTCTTACTAGGACATAAGAATTGCAAGTTGCAGTGAATATACATTTTTTGTGGAGAGAGAGACTGATTCTCTCTTAATTTTAGTTGACACTGAGATGGACTCTTTTATTTCCTGATGCTCTCAACATTTACAGAATAGGGAGAAAAAAGTGTGTAGACCATTCTGGTTTTAGATAAATACCAGGATGTTTTGTGGATGTTTAATCATCTACAAAGAAATCAAGAGAAGCTTTCATCTGTCACTCAGTGCTGGAACAAAGCCATCAAGGCCCTTGGGTATGCCAAGAATCAGTAGTCTCACTTGTGCAGTAAGGCATTATCCTTGGTAGTATTGTAATGTATTAGTATTTGGTCTGTTTACTGACTCCAGAAAGTTGTCAGATATTTGCTTCCTGTCCACAATATGAATATGGAAGCAGAAATAGTTGCAATAACTCACATAAATTGCTCAAGATTAATTCCTCAGAGTTCTTATTCCAAGAGGAGAGCATCCTTAAGAATGAAAACTGAAGGAAGAGGATTAGTTATCCCAAGAGGACTAGTTCATAATGAAGAAAAATCCTGAACAGTTGGTGAGAGGGCAGATTTACTGATAGAGAGAGCTAAAGGATTTGAACAAACTGCTTATTAACACTGTATGGCTCAGCATGTATGTCATCAGGAAAAGAGCTAGCCAAACTTTTGGCTTTAAGGGAAATTCAAACTTAACCTCCTTATTAGCATTAGCCATTACAATATGTATTCTCATCTTACCATGTGGTTGGTACTCTGTGCATCTCTACAGTCTTTCCCACCATGTAGACCACGATAGACTTCCATCCTTAAGGGGTATGCCACTGCACGGCCTCCCCCTTCACTGTTGCAGCTATGCCTATCCCTGCTGAGGATGCAGGTCAACAGAGGATGTTTGAAGTACAGCGATAACCAAACGTACATTCTTACTGAGGAGAATAACTGCTATATCTTTCTGATATATATTCTGATGTTGGCATTGGTCTCTCTAGCAGGAACATGATAGATGTGTACATACTTCTTTTACTTTGTCTCTATAGTAACAGACTGCCAAAAGGGATCTTGTGTTTGGGAGCTCAGCCATGAACATAGGAAAAATGGAGGACTATATCCCACCAGCAGGAAAGGAAAGTCTAAGAATAAACTATCTAAGCAAAGAGTTATGGGTGAAAGACTGGAAATGACATATATAAGCCAAGATACTTGAGAAGAAGGTATTCTAGTTCTCATTTGTTAGACAAAATGCGAGTTGAAACTTCTGGCCTCACTTCCTGGAGGAAGGGAATAGGCATTCTCAACAAATCTCAACATTTGTTTTTATTGCTAATTCTTTGACACAGGTGCCTAATATTGCTTTGTGAGTAAACACCACATTTTTCTCCTTTCTTCCCTCTTTATCTTCTACTCCATCCATTCAATGCATGGTAGAGCAAGCATAGGTTTGAACTAATTGGTTTGTTCTTGAGTTTTTGTGCTAATTTTTTTTCAAGCCACAACAAGTTCAAACACCTCTGCTCACTTTCAGCTTCCTCTGTGATTCAGCCTCATACGCTCCCTTTCATTTGCTATGCCATGCTATCATCGCCTCCCCACTTAGTAATTGGGTTGAGCTACATATATATCTTGCAGTTTCTAGGCTGGGATGGAATTCCAACTGCATTTCAGGTGAGAGCCAAACGTGCAACAGCTTTGCGTGTGCCTTCAAAGCTCAACATGAAGAATTTGAGAAAACAACAGTAGAGTATGTAGCGTATCAAGTGTTTTGAATTGAAAGGCCGAACCAGAAAAAAAATATGTTGAAGAACAGAGGCTTTGCAGGTCTTCTGTAGGCCACAAATTTATTTCCTGCTTGCAGAAGTGCAGAGGCTGTCCTACCTATTGTGCAGATGCATGGAAAACACGTGTTGTGTGTGCACGTGTGTTGTGTGCACATATTAATGATGAAGTAGGTTTGCCTACTTAGTAGTATGGCAAGTATCAGTCTCTTCAATTTATTTTATGCAAAAGTGACAATTTGAAGTGTTTTAAGACTAGGTGCTTGTTGGCATTTCTTTTTGCCAACATATAATAACTGTTTAGAAAGCCATCCTTGTATTTCACAAATGTCTGTTGAATTGGGGCAGTGTATTAACTCTGAATAATAAAATAAAAAAAAAAAAAACAACCAAAACCTTTTGAAAACGTTCCTTTGAAGCTGAAATAAAAACGTGGTTACACCCAGAGATTAATTATGAATAATTGGATACTAATGCACTGGCAA
This sequence comes from Lagopus leucura, assembly GCF_019238085.1. Classification (NCBI taxonomy): domain Eukaryota; kingdom Metazoa; phylum Chordata; class Aves; order Galliformes; family Phasianidae; genus Lagopus; species Lagopus leucura. Next base: position 7,446,533 of record NW_024962272.1, read on the forward strand.
TATGCACAGACTTTAATCCATTCAGTTGAGGAGGGAAGCACAGATGATTCGAGGAGGAATATTTTTCCATCTTAAAACGATCAAAGAATTTTTGCGCACTTGCAGAAAGTGGTGGAGACAGATGACAGTTAGTGAGTGGGAAAAAAGGTGACAGTTCAAAATAAATAGTTGATATCAGATGAAACATGGAATGAACACACTCACAAAGACAAACAAACAAATAAACAACACCCCCCAGAATGCAGGAATTGGCACTGGAGGTTCTGCAAAAGTTAAAAAATCTGTTAACGTGCAGAAGTCTGCACATTACATTCTCATTTTCCTCAAAATTTACTGTCTCAGTCTGTGGGAATCTAGTTGTTTTCAGCTTTCAGCAGTTACAAAAATAGCACAGTGTAAAAAAAACGCACAGACAATAAAATGCTAACAGTGACCAAGGCCTGTTCACTAAATGAGAATGCCAATGCTTGAGTTGGACTTTGTGTATTTTCTTTTGGCTGTAAACTTTATGATTCATTTCACAGTTTCTCCCCACCCTTTCTGAAACTCCTGCACCAATGAGCAAGAGGATCAGTCCTAGAAGAGAGGAATGAAGCAGTGCGTTCAGCAGTGTGCATGTATTTGTTAGGGAAGGAAATACTAACAATGAGTAATGTTTGCTGCCCTCCCACCCCCCACCCCCACCCCAGTGACTTTGGTAAGTTTAAGGTAAATCTGGAGACAGTTTTTCTGCCAGTGTTCCATTTGTCACACAGCGGGGATGGCCCCTTCTTGCCATCCTACTGATGGAACAGTCCCGCACTTCAGCTCCTGTGGTGGGGCGCATGGTATCCTGAGCCCACAGAGTGGTGCTGCTCCTGAAGAGTAAACTCCCAACAACACTATAACTGGCATCTGTCCCTCCACAGGTCCCTGGCTCTTGCTTATACGTCTCTTAGTGTCGGGAAACTTCCCCCCCCCAGTCACTGTCTCCATTATAGAAAAGAACAAACATTCCCTCTTCAGGGCTTGTTCTCTCTCAGTCTTCACTGGTGACCTCCATTTTCATTTTTGCTGACATCTCCCTGAGCTAGGAATCAACCATCAGAAGAATTATATTTGAAATTTGCTAGCAGTTGTCCTTCTTTCTATTATTATAATATTTTCTCAGGCCCAGGTTTCATTACAGGTGATTATGCAAGAATAAGCCTCAAGGCTGTTTTGTATGTGGAATGTTTGTGGCATTTGCAGTCTCTCCTGCCTCTGTATTTCTGGAGAAAAAGCCAGATTGGATGATAAGAGAATAGTACGAATCTTACTTTTCTGTATTGAAAGCACAACACCAGCCAGTGACAGCTGAAGTAATGAATCACTGTGATTTACATACACAGGTCAGCGGAGGACACCAGCACACAGCTGAAAACATCCCCTAAATCTACACACTCCTGTACTACTCCCATTCCAGCCAAATACGTGCACATTCCTGCTCTATATCCCTTGACCAACTATAGGCCAGGAGGTGAGGAGGTCGTGCCTCCCATCATGGGTGGGCTGACAGCCCAGGAGCAAAGGAGCTGGGTAGGGGTAGCTGCTCATCAGAGTCCTCTGGGCCCTCAACAGCCAGCAGCAGGGAGCAGCCAGGATCAGTCCCAGCCTGGAGCTGTGACACACAGAGGTATTCTCTCAGGTCCCTGGCCAAGTCATGTCTGCGGGAACAGGGAAGTGGGACGGGCAGGCTCGTTTCCTTGGAAATGCTTTTGCTATAATTAAACTCTGAGAGGGGGTGTGTGTGGTAAAGTAAAGGATTCGCCCCCCATTTCTGAGTGAGGGGAAAAATAATGTCACTATTCACATCCTGGGCTGGAAAATGGAAGAATGCACTGCGCTGGATCCCCTCTCTACATGCATGTGCCTGAGTGTGTCGGCGCTCTGCAAACGGACTGAGTGATCTCTGGGCGGCTCAGATGTTGCCAGTGTCCCTCTCGTAGCACAGCAGCTGAGATCATGTTGTTGATCTTGTTTTACAGCAGCCCTGACTGTTGTGCAGAGTACAGAATGTTCCTTCCCGTGAACTGAAGTTGAACTTCTCCAGCCCACTTTGTTTCAGGAACCATGCAGATATATGGCCGGAGGGATGGGGGAGAGGGGGGGGGACGGGAATGGGGGGGGCAGCTTCAAAAAAGTAAAAGGGATGGAAGAGAGGAAGTTCCCAAAAGGTTTGATTCATCAAAAGCATTTAGTTCGGGGTGGGTTTTTTTTTATTTTTTTTATTTTTTTTTAATTTTTTTTTTTTTCCCAATTAAGTTAAAAGAAAAAAAAAAAGCAAACCAAAAAACAGAAAACACACCAAACAGCAAAACAAGAAATCCAACTGCAAGCCAATCACCATCACTAAACATACTTTAAGAAAAGATGGAAAAAAAAAAAAAAAAAAGGTGAACCCACTGAACAGAAATAGATTTATGGCACTATTGTTTCTTTGACTGTCTGTCATTGTTAAACAAGGACTACTTCTGCTTTGCTCCGTCTCTCCCCCGCCCTGAATGCTACGTCTCAGTTCTTTTCCTAGAGGAAACTGAAAGGAGCATAAGGCTCCACCTGAGGAGAAGAGGCCAAAGGTTTGGTGAACTCCTCCTCTCACCCCGCAGGCCACTTGTTTCTGCAAGTACATCCTCAAAGCCGCGGCTCTCAGGAGCTCGGTGTCACTGTAGTGTGGCTCTGGGTCATGGGGATGAGGGACCAGAGAGGCTGGCAGAAGGTTCAGAGGAGCAGGCCGCAGTGCCAGCCTGCAGCCGTTTGGCAGCAGTGCCCCAGGCTGCCATGTCAGAGCTCTGCTGGGTTAGCAGCACACTGAGGCACTTTTCTTGTTCAGTGTGGTCAACTCTGTGCCAATCTTGGTTCAAAATGAGTCAGGAATCCCAGGAGACTTCGGTAGATCCTTTGTGAAATTTCCAGTATTTCATGTGGTGCCCACACTTTCACTGCTTTTGAGAAATCCTGACTTTCCCGATTTCCATTTGTGATGGGAATCACAGAGTTAACCCACTCACTCAGTGCCTGTGTTCTTAGCAGGAGCTAATCTCACCACCTAGTCCAGTTTAACTAACTTATAATTTATTTCTCAGACCTGACTGGATGCCATCTGCATATATTTTTTTGGCAGCAACCCGGGATTTATATCACTACGACGTGTTATATCCTTGGTGTGTTCCAGTCCATTAAGCACCTCATCAAATACTTTAAGAATATTTTTTGTAGCCGGCTCAATAGCTAGATGATGCATTCTCTGGCAGTCTGCTGCTCAACCTTAGTGAGCAAGGACCCTTTTTTCTCCCCAAATGTAAGGTAAGCTTAGTGCCTCTCAGATTTGAAAACACATAGGGAAGCCCCCACTGCTCCCACTCTGCAGTTCATTCCCTATGTACTGTAAGGAAGGTTGCACCATGCCCCCCAGAATCTGGCAGGATGCCTGCTGGGAGATAGAATCATTGAATCCCAAGAATTGGAAGGGACCTTTAAAGACCATCTAGTCCAACTCCCCTGCAATGAAGAGGAACATCCACAGCTAGATCAGGTTGCCCAGGACCTGGTTCAGCCTCGGCATGAAAGTCTCCAGGGACAGGGCATCAAACACATCAATGGGGAACCTGTTCCAGTGCCTCACCACTCTCACTGTAAAAGATTTTTTCCTCATATCCAACCTCAATCTACCCTCTTTGAGCTTGAAATCATTCCTTCCTGTTCTATCATGACAGAAACTGCTAAAGAGTCTGTCCCTTTCTTTTGAGTAGCTCCTGTTTAGATACTGAAAGGCTGCTATCAGGTCACCTCAGAGCTTTCTCTTTTCCAGGCTGAACAGCCCCAGCACTTTCAACCTGTCTTTGTAAGAGAGATTCCATCCCTTAGATCATTTTGGTGGCCATCCTCTGGATGTGCTCCAACAAGTCTATGTCTCTCCTGTACTGAGAATTCCACTCCTGGACACAGTATTCTGGGTGAGGTCTCACCAGCAGAGGGGCAGGATCACCTCCCTCAACCTGCTAGCCATGCTGGCCATGCTTCTTTTGATGCAATCCAGCATATAGTTGGTTTTCTGGGCAGTGAGGGCATATATTGCTGGTTCACATCCAGTTTGCCATCCACCAGTACCCCCAGTTCATTTTCCACAGGGCTGTGCTCAATCCTTTCATTCCCCACCACGTATTGGTAGTAGATGTTGCTTCAACCCAGCTGCAAGACCTTGCATTTGGATTTGTTGAATGTTCTGAGGTTCATCCGGGCTCACTGCTCAAGCCTGTCTAGATACTTCTGGATGACAGTCTGTCCCTCGGATCCATTGACTGCACCCCACCCCTTGGTGTCATCAGTATACTTGCCCCCCAGCAGATCAAGAACCTCCTCCCAGGTAGCACACACTCTAGTCATTGCTCTGAAAGCTGATGAGTCCACAGCACCTTTTGTCTTGGCATTGGGTACTTTGTCAGCTGTTCCTCAGCTGTGTGCTGGCTGTTGGCGTAGCCCCTGGTAAGGAGATGGAGTGCTGGTACAGCAGAGGCACGCAAGGGCATGGTGCAGCCTTGCTGAAGGTTGTGGAGCTGTCTGGCTGGGGAAGAGCTTTTCTCTGCCTTGCCATTACCTGCCAGCTAGAGCAGGTTCCTTGCTGTCCAGCCTATTCTCTTTCCTTTGCAGGAAACCCCACATCCTTGTATCATGTACCATCAGTACTCTTTTCCCTCTCCTTCTTTCCCTTATCTTTCCATATCTGTCCCTTATCTCCCAGCTGCCCAGGCCTTCTGGCTTTTCCCAGGCATTAGCACATAGCGTGGTTCTGTTCCTTTGCAGTTAATGTGGCTGTTTCACAGCCTGCTGCATTTTATCTTATCCATAGCTTTTCAGAGCCCTCTCTCACCTTGCCTTGCCAGGCTGCTGTGCGTAACTGGCAAGTACACGTACAACGGTAACCCAAGGACACTTTCTCCGAAATGGGATTGCGCTATTTTGTGCAGGTGGGGGGCCAGGATGATGGACAATGCAGAAAGGAGTTGGAAGTATGGTTAACAGAGGTGGGGCAACCTTTATTTTCTCCAGCTGTCCTACGTACCAAAGACCAATATAATGACTTAGATTGGAAAGAATGTTAAAGATTATTGAGTTCCAAATCCCCTGCTATGGGCAGGGCTGCCACTCACCAGATCAGGCTGCCCAGGAGCCCATCTAGTCTGGCCTTCAACACCTCCAGGGATGGGACATCCACAGTTTCTCTATGGGCAATCTGTGCCAGTGTATCACCTCCCTCTGAGTAAAAAACTTTCACCTAATATCTAAGCTAAATGACTCTTCATTTAATTCAAAACCACTCCCCCTTGTCCTATCACCATCAGACCATGTAAAAAGTCATTCTCCCTCTTATTAATAAGCTCGCTTTAGTTAACTGAAAGAACGCAGTGAGGTCCTCCTGGAACCTTCTCTTCTCCAGGCTGAACAGCTTCAACTCTCTCAACTTTTCTTTGCAGGAGAGGTACTCCCTCCGAATATCTTCGCGGCTCTCCTCTGAACCCACTCTGACAGATCTACATCTTTCCGGCACAGGGAATCCCACACCTGGACAGAGTGCCTTACAAGGGGCCTTACAAGGGCAGAGCAGAGGGGACGATCACTTCCCTCCCTCTGCTGGCCACCCCTGTTCTGATGTAGCCCAGGATACTGCTGGCCTTCGAGGCTGCAAGCGCACACTGCTGACTCATGTCCAGTTTTTTGTTTGCTAGGACTCCCAAGACCATCTCCAGAGGGCTGCTCTCAAAGAGTTATCTCCATCTGTACATATTCCCTGGGATTGCCCTGATCCAGGTGCAATGTAAAGTGTGTTTAACCTTGAATAAATCCATGGGTTGGATGAGGCTCTACGATGAGACAAATCGAGCTCCAAGTCATAAATTGGTGTTTCCATTACTGGAAAGTATTGAACCCAAGCTCCACACAAAATGGCATGGTGTAAGACACATCTGTCTCTTTGGTGTTTGCTAACTCAGTTTACTGGCCTGTCTCCCAGCACAGCTCCTTGGCTACTATGAATGTTTCCTCTTTTTCCACGTCCTGTAAAGCAGCGCAGCATACGTAACTGTGTTATGGGCTTGGCACAAAGACTAAGATCTTACAGGTGTTTTTTTCCCCCCAGTTCATGTTCTCAGTGATTACTGAATTGTGTTTGCAGACACTGTTCTCCATTCCTACTCAAGAATACTTCTTTTGCACTTTTGCATTATTAATAATTATGCTTTTTTTTAACTTCAAAATTTTGTCCAATAACCTGTATATATTTTAATTGTGCTTTTTTATTTTTGAGTGTGTGTGTGTGTGCTTTTTATTAGTTTGTGAAAACAGTCATGCCCTTGGATTACCTTGATGTGCCTACATGTCCTTCAGTGCACATACATTTCCATGGTCTTGGTGCTTCAATGCTCACTAATTCTTACCTCTTAGAATCTCAATTTCTGCAAACCATGCAAAAATCTAATAATCTTTGGAGAACAATAGCCACTTATCACAATATTTTTGCTTTGACCTGGCCATTAGCTACATCACAGCTTAATTTGATTCCTAATTAATCCATCTAATGAACTGTTCAAATTTGGAAGACCTAGCCTTATTTCTTGGGGTGATGTGATACCTGTGTCTTTCAAATAGAGTCCTTTTCCAAGTGAATTCTTGTGCATGGGTGGCCCAAGTCACTGCCTTCTTTGAGGCACTTTCTTTGAACTCTTTCCAGAAGTCTGCAACTTTCTTTGTGTACTCATGCCAATGGTTTGTATGTCTACAGTCACTCAGGGCCTGCTGCATACAGTGTGAAAGATTTTGTTCTGACTGATTTTCTTTCAGTACCACTTCATCAAGCAATAATAGAAACTTACAACCATTTCCAGCAATTTTGTAAGGTTCCCTTCCAGTTTGGAAATTGCAAGCATGTTATTTTCTCCATTGTTAGTTGTCTTTGGCTCTGTGCATTACTGAGTTGGCACAAAAAGAGAACAGCTCCAGTATCCACCATGAACAGGTAAAGGTGCAAGATTTGGGAGCAGAGAGCACTCTCAGTTCGGCTGATAATGATGGCTCACAGCCACCAATTACTTTTTCTACTGACAGGACCTCTGTCCATGTGGTCTGAGCACTTTCCCAGCCACTGTGCTGCTGTCAGTCCTGTTGAAGGAAAAGATTGCGAAGCAGACAATGCAACAAAAGACTTGGAGTTAGTCTTCATTATGGTGATAACAACTTATGCTCTCCAGCGTAGCAAGTATGGTGGAGGAGTATGCTGCCTCCAAGTATTACAGCTTAGATAAAAAACAGCCAAATAACCAAATAGCAATGAGGGCTGCAGAAAAGGGTAGATGATCAATGCCTGCTTTTGCCTTCCGCTTGTATGTGCAGGTGCACAGATTTAAAATAATGAAAAATTGTAATTCTTTTCTTTTCTTTTCTTTTCTTTTCTTTTCTTTTCTTTTCTTTTTCCTTTTCTTTAAAAAATGAAGCTTTCACTTGTGTCTGGAGAGGAAGCAGCTGTGTATTGTCAACAGTCCCCAGACAGTGGCATTGTGGTCAGGGTGAACTCAGATGCAGGGAAACATGGAGGAGTGTAGAGGAGTGTGGAGGAGTGCAGGGTGTGGTCTGCTTCAATGCCTCTTGAAGATGAGAGCATTGTATCCTTCCTACCCCAGCATATCTCTCTTTTGTCTGCTCCTGCTTCCCTCTTGGTGGGGGTCCAGCACTTCAATCAATAATAGCGTGCTTCCCTGATTTTCTTGGGTTTTCCATCCTCTGCAACCTTATCTGCTGTAGGCCCAAGCTGTGTACAGCTCTTCCTCTACAACCTTGCGTTGTGGATAGAGAAATCAAAGAATTTCATCAAGATGTGACAGTCTGAAATTTCATTTCTGTGACAGGGAATGCAAAAAGTGCATGAGGATGTCAAATACATATGCATATACACATATACATCTAATGTACACGTACCTATTGCATATATAGGTGAAAAACATCTGTATGTCCACATCTATATGTACGTATATTTTCTGAGAACAATGAATTGATGACTTTAGCACAAAGACCCATCCAACTTGGCCTTGAGCACTTCCGGGGATGGGGCGTCCACAGCTTTGGACAACCTGTTCTGGCACCCCACCACACTAATAGTAAGTAATGTATTCCTTATACCCAATCCAGACCTACCCTTTTGTTACACATTGTTCTGTTGCTACACTTCCTGACAAAAACAAACAAACAAACAAAACACTCATCTTTTCTTTAGGCCCCCTTTAAGAAGTGGAAGGCTCCAGAAAGGTATCCCTGAAGATTTTTCCAGGCTGAAAAATCTAAACTCTCTTAGCCTGTCTTAACAGGTGAGGTGCTCCAGCCTCCTGATCATTTCTGTGGCCTTTCTCTGAAGCTGCTCTAGTGGGTCTGTCTCTTTTTTGTGCTGGAGCCACAACACTGCAAGGGAGGTCTCATGGGAGCAGAACAGGATTCCACATGGACACTGAAAATTGACGGTAGCCCTACTGAATGTGAATATACAGCAATTTCTTATTCACCAAAAAGCTAATCCATCAAATCTAGGTGTCTCTAGTTTATAGACAGAAATGTTGTGTGGGAATGTGTCATAGGCTTTGCTTGTGTTAAGTTTCATGGTGTCAGTCACCCTTCCTTGTCCATCAAAACTCTCAGCCTCTCAGTCAGAATGCCACTCAGTCAGGCATGATTTGTGAAGTCATGCTGTCTGGTTCCACCCGACCCCTCATTTTCCATATGCCTAAACATTGTTTCCTGGAAGAATTTCTTCATGATTTTACCAGGCACAGAGCTTAGGCTGATCAGACTGTAGTTCCATGCATCTTCCTTTCTACATTAAAAAAAAAAAAATAATTGGTGCTCTTTCCCCTTTTCTCATGTGAAAGTGAAGGCTTAATCTGAATATCACATCTTTTCTGATGTAACTAACTTGTCAAAATGGCTTTGTAATCTACCTACTATTCTCATTCTGAACTGTTTTAGCTCTTGCATCCGTATCATACAGACATTGTTAGGCCTCAGTTTTAGCTTGCAAACTTTATTGATAGCATATAGGTATAGCTAAAGTTTTCTCTGTTTTATGTTTCCCAAAAGACTGGCAAATCTTGGTTATGATCTGTCATTTGAATAAATGGCAAACCTACATCAGCTGAGCAGCATTCCAGTAGTTCACTCTGAGGAAGCATGATGTGTAAGTACCCATTACCGAGCCAACAGCTGAAGAACAAGTGAAAAAGAAAATTCAAGTTCAGACCCCTAAATAAACTTGAAATTGGTCTTAGTGTCTGGACCAGAAAATAAAGTTTAGACCTGCATTAGAATTTTAGTAGAATGCAGAGGAAGTCTGCATGGCTGCTGGATTTGTTTTGTAGCAATTGAGATCAGATTACAAACAGGAGGGAAGTAAACTCTTTATAAGGGTAGATAATGGCAGGACAAGGGGAAATGGTTTTAAGTTGAAGGAGGGAAGATTTAGGTTGGATATCAGGGAAATTCTTTATCAAGAGAGTGGTGAGGTGCTGGAAAAGGCTGCCCAGAGAGGTTGTTGATGCCCCATCCCTGCAGGTGTTCAAAGCCAGGTTGGATGGGGACCTGGGCAGCCTGGTCTAGTATTAGATATGGAGGTTGCTGGCCCTGCCTGTGGCAGTGGGTTGGAGCTTCATGATCTTTGATGCCCATTCCAACCCAAGCCATTCTGTGATTCTGTGATTACATATCCTGTGATATTTGAACCTTTTTAGCTGAAAGTTCTGTAAGAATACTTACTGTGGTGGGATTTTGGTATCTACTAATTTAGGATGTCTGAATTAAGATTCAGTTCAGCAGAAGTCTGCAAGGCTGATTTTGAATTGGGCATGATAGAATTCGATTTCTCTTTCTAGTTACACAACTTTAATTTAGTTGAATAAAAGTTGTAAGAGATCATTAAAAAGGGCAAATAAATTAAATTAGGTATTTTTCCAGTCCAGAGTGGGAATGCAAATGAGTCCCATTGCCATCACAGGATGCATTACAATAATGTATTGTGGAGGGGTTTTGCAGATCATGGCTATATGTGGGAATGGTTACAGAAGTTTTCTGGTAGATGGGGAAAGGCAATGGATGCCAAAGGCATCCAACCCCTGGTAGATCTGGGTGTCCAAAAGGTGTACTTTGATTTTTTGTTTGTTTCAAAGCTGTTCAGTTGGATGTGGGCCTACTTTTGGGTAGCTTTTTCACATGCAGAGGATATGACTCATATTGGAAATATAGTCTGTGGTTTGAGAATAGATATGTGTACTCTGTGATGAAGGTATCAAGTGTATATCAGAATAAAGCTATTTTTTGCACTTTTCAGTCTTTTCAGTCTGACTCATTCATTTATTCACTCTCGAACTGCTATGTATATTAGTAAAGACAAATCAATACCATTGAAGTATCAAAGTTTGTAGCCCTGTATTAGTGTGATTGTGTTTATATTTAAATGTTAAATTAGCACATCAGTTTTTTTATAAAGCAGTTAAGTAAGTTTCTGTTGTTATCACTGATGGCCCGAATATTCAAATCATACACTAAAAACCCCTTGTAAGTAACTTTTCCTTGGCAGACATTCTGATGTAAATGTTTCCATCTGAATACATTTATCATTGTAATCTTTTTGAAGCTCCTGGATATGAGTATAGCGACATTTTTCCTCTCTACCAGATTTGTTGAATATATAGCGTATATTCTGTGAAATGTATGCGAAACCAGACTTAACAAGTCTGGCAAGGCAGAATTTTTTTGTGACAAGTTCTTCATCCTGAGAAGAGATTGCAAAAGAACCAGTAGAAACTGCTACTGGTGGTTGTGCAGGTTTTGGAAATCAGGGAGCTCACTCAAATGTCTAAATCTGAATTCAGATGCCTAGTTTTGAAATTCCTGGCTAAGAGTTGTTCAGCCTATGAATTTTTACAAGATCTGCCATGGATCTGAACTTTGTGTGAACTTTGCTGTGGATCTGAAATGATGTAAACTTTGAACTTCAGATGATCAACATAGGGTGAATATAGTCTTTGACTTTCTTAGCAGAGCCATATATGTAAAATATCATTTTCCAATCACTTGAAACTTTTTCTTTTCTTTTGACTGCAAATAAAAAAGGAGCAGTCTAAATATTTCTTTAGAAATTTGACTTTGACCAAGCCAAATGTTACAGTAATGATAATTTATAAGTCTGTTTGCTAGGTTTGTGTCATGCTTTTACAGAGATGGCAGGTGGAACTAGTTTCTACAACATGTTAATGGCAACCACACAGTAGTTGTGAATAAGAGGTAAAAGAGTGACTGTTTTTCTTCTTGCTCCTGTTGTGTTTTTCTGTTCAATGAATTTATATATATATTTTTTTTGCAGTTGCAGATAAAAAGACGTTTGTCCCTGAAAATAAAACTAATTGTGTATTCTTTTCAAGAACAAAGTATAGCTGCTAAGACCTCCTTAACAGATCTGCCCTACAATAGGAAAAGCTCTTGTATGAACCAGGTACATTCAGTAAACACAGTGAATGACAAAATCTGCTTGAAAAAGAACAGGATGCTTAATGGATCTATACCTTACATCAGTATATTTGAGTATTTTTATTTCCCATTCCTTCCAAAGCCTCTCTTTCAAGCTCCCAGGTTTCTCCAGTATCACTCAAACAGAACAGTTTGTATTAAATGTTTCTGAGAGCTGACAAACAAGGAGAATAGAAAACTTGGTCTATTCAAATACTGCATGAAGACACAAACAAGATACCAGGTCATTAACTCCAGCTACGGATAATAAACAATGCAGCAGCTTGTGCTGCTGGCAAAGCCTTCTCTAGAAGTGACACAGCTGTGTCCCTCTCTGTTGCTGATTTTTGCTACTTCACCAGATGCAGCAGTGCTGCTATGGTTGCTCTGGGCTGGCACTAGCACAGCATCTGGGAGCCAAAGATGGGAGTTTATATTGTGAAGGTGAATTGGAAACAAGGAGACAAAAACAAGAAAGAAGCTTAGCAGCACCATACCACCACCAGTACCCACTGAATTTTCTGTGAGCATGAAACTTTGCACGGGACTTCACAGGATTTCCAGTAGAGTCTTTCCCAAGGATGAAAGACAACATATAAGGGAGGCTGGCTTCATGACTAACTGGAGAAACAGAAGTCTTTGCTTCTGTCTTCAGTGGAAAAGCTCCCCCTCGGGAATCTGAGACCCTGGAGATTAGTGAGAGGATCTGGGGAATGGAAAACCCCCCTTCTGTCAGGGAAGAGGTGGTCCAGGAGCGCCTAGGCAACATCAATGTTCAGAAATCCATGGGACCCGATGGGATTCATCCACGGGTGCTGAAGGAGCTGGCAGAGGTGATTGCTGAACCGCTTTCTGTCATCTTTGAGAAGTCTTGGAAGACGGGGAAGGTGCCTGAAGACTGGAAGATAGCCAACGTCACCCCAGTCTTCAAAAAAGGCAAGAAGGAAGACCCAGGCAATTATAGGCCAGTCAGCCTCACCTCTGTCCCTGGAAAGGTGATGGAACAGCTTGTACTGGATGTCATCTCCAGACAACTGGAAGAAGAGGAGGTTATCAGGAGTAGTCAGCACGGGTTCACAAGGGGGAGGTCGTGCTTGACCAACCTGGTAGCCTTCTATGATGTTGTCTCTGGCTGGGTGGATAGGGGGAGAGCAGTGGATGTAGTCTACCTTGATTTCAGCAAGGCATTTGATACTGTCCCCCATGATGTCCTTATAACAAAGCTGAGGAAGTGTGGCATAGATAAGTGGACAGTGAGGTGGGTTGAAAACTGGCTGACTGGCAGAGCACAGAGGGTCGTTGTTGGTGGTGCAGAGTCCGGTTGGAGGCCTGTAACTAGCGGTGTTCCTCAGGGGTCTGTGCTGGGTCCGGTCTTGTTCAACATCTTCATCAATGACCTTGATGAGGGGATAGTGGCCACCCTCAGCAAGTTTGCCGATGATACGAAGTTGGGAGGATTGGCTGACACGCCTGAAGGCCGTGCTGCCATTCAGCGAGACCTGGATAGGCTGGAGAGCTGGGCAGAAAAAAACCGGATGAGGTTTAACAAAAGCAAGTGTAGAGTCTTGCATCTGGGGAGGAATAATTCCATGCACCAGTACAGGTTGGGGGATGACCTGCTGGAGGGGAGCTCTGCGGAAAGGGACCTGGGTGTCCTGGTGGACGACAGGTTGGCCATGAGCCAGCAGTGTGCCCTTGTGGCCAAAAAGGCCAATGGCTTATTGGGGTGCATTAAAAAGAGCGTGGCCAGCAGGTCAAAGGAGGTGATCCTCCCCCTCTACTCTGCCCTGGTGAGGCCTCATCTGGAGTACTGCGTCCAGTTCTGGGCTCCCCAGTACAAAAAAGACAGGGATCTCTTGGAAAGAGTCCAGCGGAGGGCCACAAAGATGGTGAAGGGCCTGGAACATCTCTCCTATGAAGAAAGGCTGAGTGAACTGGGTCTGTTCAGCATTGAGAAAAGGAGACTGAGAGGGGACCTGATCCAGGTCTATAAATATCTAAGGTGTGGGGGGCAGAATGGCGAGGCCGGACTCTTTTCAGTGGTGAGTGGAGACAGGACAAGGGGAAACGGCTGGAAACTGCAGCATAGGAAGTTCCGCACAAATGTGCACAAGAACTTCTTTACAGTGAGGGTGACGGAGCACTGGAACAGGCTGCCCAGGGAGGTGGTGGAGTCTCCTTCTCTGGAGATGTTCCAGACCTGCCTGGATGCCTACCTGTGCGACCTGCTGTAGGGAACCTGCTTTGGCAGGGGGGTTGGACTCGATGATCTCTGGAGGTCCCTTCCAACCCCTACAATTCTGTGATTCTGTGATTCTGTGAAGTCAGGCAACTCTTTGTAAAGCCTCAGTTTTTATTAGCAGGATCAGTTGTTCTCAACGTCTCCAGCCTCTGAGATGTAAAACATTGACAGGTAGAATGATGAAGCTCCTATAATCCAATGAGAAACTCTAAGTGAAACAAATCCATGCAGCAGTACAGGCTTTGAGAAGGGCAGCTGGAAGTGTGCCCAACAGAAAAAGACCTGGAGGTGTTGGTAAACAGCCAGCTGAACATGAGCCACCAGTGTGCCCAAGTGGCCGAGCAAGCCAACAGCATTCTTGCCTATGTCAAAAATAGTGTAGCCAGCAGGAGTAGCAAAGTCACTGTTTCCCTATACATAGCGCTACTGAGACTGCACCTCAAATACTGTATTCTGTTTGGGGCCCCTAGCACAAGAAGGATATTGAGTTTGTCAGAGAAGAGCAATGAAGCTGGTGGAGGGACTAGAAAACAAGACTATGAGAATTAGGTAGGTGAAATGGGAGCTGTTTAGTCTGGAGATCTCATTTCTCCCTGAAACTATCTGAAAGGAGGTTACAATGAGTAGGATGTTGGTCTCCTTTCTCAGGTGACAGATGGTAGGCTATGAGGAAACAGTCTTAGGTTACCCTGGCAAAGTTTTAGACTGGTCCTTAGGAAGAATTTCTTCATGAAGAGTGTAGTCAAGCATTGGAATGGGCTGTCTTAGAGAAGGCTCTGAGGAGATCTTGTTGCAGCATTCCAAAGGGACCTGTAGGAAAGACGGGGAGAGACTCTGCCAGGGAGTGTAGTGACAGGACAAAGTATAATGGTGTTAAAACAAAAGAGGGTGTCTTAGTCCAAGATTTTCGTCCACTTTGGCTATTTGGCTTTTGGAGTATGTGAGGCTGTGGATTGATTGGAAGATGTGGAGCTGAACTCTCCTCCCAGTGTCTGTGGCACTTTCTACTGAAGTACATAATTTAGCACAGCAGTAACCTGGAGCTGCATGCAGCCCCCAGTTCTGCTAATGGATAAGATCAGATGCTTTCAATACAGGCTATTATTTTAAATCAGGTTATAAATTAAAGAGGTCACAATCAACTTAAAGTCAGATTTTCCTTCTGACACAGTTTTCCATATTTCTGCAGATAAAAGACAATATTCTTTCGGCTGCGCAAGCAGCTGTGCTGCTTTGTTAACATTTCTGTATTAGGTGTAGCATCTAGATTAACTTCCCTTTGACTTTTTCCTCAGGGTACTCAGTTAGCTTTTATGTGAGTCTTTCTCAGCAGTGCAGGGGTAAGGGGCATTCAGGCGCTACTGAGTCTTCAAAATTAATTTCAATAGTTCAAAAACTAGACATAGAGTTATCAATCTCCTTGTCTTTATTATCACACAAATTAAGGCTGGTTTAATTCTGGTCTCTTTCGATCTGAGAGTAAATCAGGATTAATACCCCTATCCAGCTATCACAAGTCACTCTATTAATTCAAACATTGAGCTGCTGTGTTGCAAACTCCAGCTCTGTTATTGTCCAGGATATCTATCTACGTATGAGGAATATCTGGTGGGGGTGAATGGGTGGGTTGTTTTCTTCTTTGAAAAGAAGGAAAGAAATGGAAACAATATAGCTGTCCAAAAGGTAGTAATACTAATCTTTGGAAAACACACATTCAGAAGTTGAGAAAAGCAGGTGCCCATGCAACCTCAGTTAGACCCCTGGGGTTTGTATGCTCAGTGGTCTGTAATTATATGATCACATACCACCTTATCCACAGGGTTTTGCTCAGCCAGTGCACAGGATGAAATTGCTTTGGGGACAAATAAAAGATGTTCAGCAAAGGAAACTTTGGAATCGGAATTCATTTCTTTCTGAATTCTGAATAAACATGATTATTAGCTAAGGAAAAAATATATTTGAATTTTGGTGTAGTTTTTTTTTTAATTTAAGAAAGTTTTCTTCTCAAATGGAAACATGAGTTATCAGAGTTATCTCTTCATTATTATTATTATTCATAATAATTTTAGTATGATTTCGTTACCAGGAAACAGAAAAGTTATTTTGTCTTCCTTGGTGTTTGAGTGTAATCTTGAAGCTATTTGCAGGCACAAACAGATGATGACAAGGCCATTTCAGCCCTGGCGCCATGAGGCAGGGGACTGTGAAGCCGCCCTCCCTTTCAAAATGGAGTAGGAGATGGAGGGGGGGGGGGGAAGGCAAATAGGGAGGAAAATTGTCTGGTTTCGGATGGGCTCTTGAACAACAACTGTTGACTTCTGTAGATTTTCTACATCCTAAACAATATTTGATTTTTCTTCAAGGACATTTTCTGTCCCTCCCTCTTTATACCACAAAGCTCAGATAGACTTTGGTTAAGTCATTTCCATTAAATTTCAGACTATCACCAAATGTTCCTCATTTTCCAGATACCTGACCTGATGCAATTTTCAGAGGCAATGTATGTTCATAAAAGTATTATCTCAGATGGGTAACATTCACTAAAGAATATTGTAGAAGTTTGGATAACAAAATTTCTGAAGTGAGTATCCACTATTACAAGCCTTTTTGTAAGCTGAAATTATAAACAGTCACATCAAAGTTATTGTAGAATTAAATTAATTCACAAGTACATAAAATACTTGATCATTTTAGCAATGACTAATATAGAAAAGCCTAAAATGAAATTACAAGTTAGTCTTCAAAAGTAGGCTGAGGATGTGCAGATCTTAAGGCATGAATTGATGAGAAAATAATAGTTGCTCATTAATTTAAAACAATCATGGGAGGGAGGCTGGGGGGAAAGAAAGCAGTAGTGTTTGAATAAGTAAATAAACACGTAATTTTGTGCAGACAGGGAATGCATAGACAACCCTTTGAGAAGGATTTAGGGTTTTATGGCTTTAATCACGGTTTTTATTATAAAATCTAAGTATACAAGATTATTATTAGAGTTCCAGAAAGGAAATTTGGTGTTCAGTTTACTGCTTAGAGTTTTAAAAGGCTTCAGAATTGTGTAGGAAAAACTGAACTGCTCATACTGAAACAATTTCACTACAGTGATCCTATAGTGAACTAAGCAGATGGCTGAAGAATGTCAGTAAATTTCTGCTTAGAGATTCAGTAATTTACTGTGGCTGAATCTATGACCCTTTTGGATAACTTAATTATAAAAACATGGGAGAAAAGTTCAATTCCTTAGGTTTTCTGATATCAAACTACCCATAAAGCATGAGGTGCTAAACATTTTAAAATATCTGTTCCTGTGTCACTATCTGATTAAATAGAAGAATTAACTCTGATTGCCTAGATGTGAGTCGGGAGAAGACTGGCCTTTTCTTGCCACCTACATGCCTGTGTGTTTCAAGTGCTCTGAGACGTGAGCTTTCCTTGAAGTCTTAACTGAACCAGCAGTTTAAGTGCTATTTGCAAATACCTTACAAAACATGCTTCAAATTTACTTATGCAAGAAATAATTCCCCCCAAAAGGATTTGGATATACTCCAGTTAATCAGAGAATGTAAAATGCCCTGCCCTCTTATTATCTTGTCAGACAGAATGAACTATTTACAAATAGTCAAAAACTAAGACAGAATTTTCCAGATCCTTGACAGACAGTTCAAGCAAAGAGCGAATCTGAGAAGTCTAATAGTGCTTCATACATTGCTTGCCAACAGAGTGAACTTCATCAGAATCAGCCACTGTATTAATGAAAAATATGCTCTCCCTGACCTTCACTTATTTGCATATTTTCTGATGCTTTTTTGGTGAGTTTCAAATCTGTGTGATGCTTCATCACTATAATCAAGATGCTTGAAGTAGTAGAAGATTGTGTCAGTGCTTTTAGGGAAGAGAGAGAAGGTCTGGGGTGTGGGCACTAAAGAATGTTTTCCTAACGTGAAACCAGGAAGTTGCTGGGAAGAATGGAGAGATCTGAGAACAGCGTGACTCCTTCTGCTGGTGTTCATAATCCACCATCTGCACAGAAAAAGGTACAAAGCTCCAAAAGCTTACATGACCATACACACACCAGATCAGGGTGCAGACGACAACAGTCAGTACACCATTGGTGGCCTATGAAGCACTCAGTATAACTGTGCTCCTTCTGTGCATCAAAATCCAAGAAAATCTATGCCAAGAAAGACTATCAGCAACCTGTCTAATGAGGCCATGTGAAACCACAAGTGGTGGTTTGGATTTGGAAGAAGAGAATGCTTCTCAATCATCAGGATGGGAGCGCAGTATGTGTAAGGGTTGCCTGTGACTCAAAGACGGCTACGGTTTATTAAAGCATCCTCCTCAACCCTTCTGTTACAGATTGACACTTCTGCCTCCTGACCTTTGGTTTGGAAACTTTTCTTTCAGTGTCACTGCTGCAATGAAAGGTAGCTGTTGTTTGGTTTGTGTTATATGAACAAATGGCCTGTGAACTCTGCAGTATCCCACCTGTGGAAGCCCTGCAGCTTGCTTTGTCTCACTTTAGTATATCCTTGTGCCATGCCATGCTCTCTGTATGGCATGCAAGCTATTTTCTTATGGGACAATCTACCCCGCTCTTGCTAGGAGCAGGTGGGATATCACAGCTGGTCCCTAAGCACTGCTATAGTTAGCTGAAAGTACTGCAGTGTGTCAGCTGTACTGCAAAGCCAGTCGCAGGCAGCCTCGCAAACCCCCATTTCTGCATCCACGCAGGCTGCCACAGCTAGCTGGTGGGGCTGTGTCAGTGCCATCCTCTGGGGCATGTCCTGTCTCAAGCATCAGCTATGGGAGCATGGTTGTTCTGGGCAACAGACTGTAACAGGTATATCTTCCTGCTTTTCTCTTTCTGAGATTGGGCTGCGGAAATCACATAGAAATGCTGACTGAAGAGGAGGGTATAAGGGACTCATGCCCTCAACTTCTGCATTGATTATGGCTCTGACTAATCACCTGCTATGAATCACTACCACTTGTACATGCAGGTAGGCTTTAGGAGATTTGAAAGTATGGCTATCAATAATAATGGTGGTAACAGAAACACGCTCCTGCAGTGTGCTTCTGTAAGAGGAACAGAGACAATTATACGTTCTTTAGCACAGTCCAGATTACCAGGACTGCAATGCTGGCAGCTGGGGCAGGGTTTTGCCCTCATGCTATGACAACACACAGAAGTTCCGAGCTGTTGTTGGGCTGCCTTACTAAGAGGAGATAGAACCTTGCATAGAGCTGCTATGTAAATTATGATGAATCACTGCAGCCCACATGGTTTATGAACAACCAGCATAAACCAGAAGTGGGAAGAAATGATTTTTTTTTTTTTTTTTTTCATAGAATGCAATAAGAAAAGTAAGGTTGATGCATCCTATTAATACAAAATTTTAGGCAGCTCTTACTCATCTGGTTTCAGATGCAGCTTTATTTGGAACAGAGACCCGGCATCACCATCACACTGTGCACTGCTGTCTCACTTTCATTTGTCATGCCAAGTTTTGTTCCCAGTTTTTAAGTGCTGAGTCTGGCTAACTTGGTTGCCTCAGTGGAGCAGGCAGGTAGCCAGTTAGTGCTTAACCAAGAGGAGATTCCAGAGGGTCTGCTTCTCCTTAAGTTTGCATGTTTGATACTTTGTTCAGAAAGAGTGAACACTGATGCTCCTTTTGCTACATGAGGATAATTGTTTATGGCAAGTTTATTTATTTATGAAACTTTTGCTTCATTTGAACAGTGAAACAGTGATTCTGATCTCCGTATTCTGTGCCAAGTGTTGGCTTTCAGCAAGGCTTATTTGTTGTCTGAATACCATACCCCTGCTGCCGATTGACTCCTGGCCTGGAGATGCACATCCTGCTCCCATTTCCATTCAGCTGTGGCTCCTCTGCTCACCATGATGGGAACACAAACTGGTTTAGGGTGGTGTAACAAGGGCTGCTTGCTTAATGTTTCCAAGTGTTCATTTAATACTGTTTTTCTAAGATCAAGTGAGTTGGGCTCAGACACAATTGCGGAGGTTCCAGAAAGACAGACCTGGCAGCCAGATATTGCTAAGGTTTATTCACATCTTGGACAGTCTTTTTTTTTTTTTTTTTTTTTTTTTTTTTTTTTTTTTTTCCCCTCTTTTTCTGTATGCTGTAGCTATTGTATTATATGTGGCCCTACGGTGTTCAGAGTCCTGAAAGAAACGAGTTTGGGAATGGTGAGATTGCTCAGCCTCTTGGGTGAAGGCAGCTGTTGGATCAGCTTTTGCACTGCATTAAAGAGAAAGGAGTAGAAAGAAGGTAGCAGAAGGCCCCTCCTAAATTCTAGATTAATAGACTGGCTGAAGGTGTGACATTGCCACAGCAGGGGATTAAAATCTTTAATAACATTTTTCACAATTTCCAGCGCTTTCCCCTGTGCATTGCTTCTGTTGGCAGATACGGAAGTGAAGGGCAGGGAGGTTCAGCAGCAGATTGTCAAAACAGCATAACGTTATGGCCATTTGAAACAAGTTTGCACAAAGGTGAGATTGATACATCTGCTCAGCAGCTGCCTAGTGCAGTAGGTGCTCAAAGTTCACTACGGCTCGTATTTTCCCAAAGATCCCTGGAGGAGAGATAGCCTGTAGTTTCTATGCATGATTCTGGCAAACGGCCAGGGGCTTCGTTTGACTTCCAAAACTGCTTTAGAAATCATTAAACAGGTTGGAACACGGGTGGTGCACGCAGCTCAGAGGCTCCACCTTTTCCTCCGAAGCCCCGGCTCAGCACAGCGCTGGGTCCATCCACCGCAGAGCTCCACCAGTGTATTGCGGAAGGCCGCACTGCGGCTCGCGGCTGCACGGCCACCGCCGGTCCCCGAGGCTCCCGCAACACGGTTGCCAACACGGGCTGCTTCGCAGAGCTGCGCTGTGCTGGGCAGGCCCTACCGCCTCACCTCGAGCCCGAGAAAGGTGCCTGCGCGCTGCCACTCGGAGATGAAACAGCGACATCCAGCGGCCGCAGCGGGGCGAATGGCACCGGAGTGGCGGGGCGGGAGGGGTCGGACATTGCGGGATCCGGGCGGGTTAAACAGGTAGTACGTACTAGAGAGTATTTTGTATTGCAGTGCACAGCTTGCACTGCACGATCACTTAGAAGAGAAATTCCGGAGCTAAGCTTCAGTAGCACATTAACTTCATTTAGTAGTCTTTGTTTCTTGATCAGTGTGTTTTAGATGTGTGATTATGATGTTTGATCTCTTCTAAATTGAAAAAAAAAGAAAAGAAAAATAAAAATGAAGAAAAAGTGCATGGCTGATTTCCTGGTGCACCTGGAACTAAATTCGCAGTAGTGATGGATCTTCAGTGCCTCTCATTGTGCCTTGTTTGGATCCATAAAGTAGGTGCTCTACGCTTGATTTCAATTTAATTCCCTTTTATTTGCTTGTTTGTCCATTTGCTATGGAATTTGTAGGCCTAAAGAGCTCAGGATTTCTGCAGTCTCATCCTTGATGTTCACAGGGGTGCAGGCAGTCAGAGCAATGATTTGCACACAGGATAAAGCAAACTCAGCTTATCTAAGAGTTAGGGCCCCATGCTGGAACTGCTTAAGTGCTCCTGCAAGGTACTGTCCCCTAAACATTACAGTATGGTTTCCTCAATGCTACCGCACTGCTAGAACAGATAGCATAGCAGAAACTAGTTACTCACAAACTAACCTTGTTACTGACCCTACCTGGACTTCTGCCAGACCTTCGACATAGTCTCACAGAGTATCCTTATTTCTAAGCTGGGAAGAGTTGGATTTGAACAGTGGACTATTTGGTGAAAAAGGAATTGACTGGAGGGTCACAGCCAGAGGGCTATGGTCAATGGCTCTATGTCCAGATGGAGGCCGATGATGCCTGGTGACTGGCACTCATCAACATCTTTATTGATGACGTAGGTGATGGGATTGAGTGTGCCCTCAGCAAATTTACAGACAACACCAAGCTGAGTGGTGCAACAACACAAAGAAGGGATGCCAACAGGATGGACCTGAACAAGGTGGAGAAGAGAACTCATGGTAACCTGATGTGAATCAACAGGGCCCAGTGAAGGTGTTGCAGTTAGGCTAGGGCAACCCCAGATATGTGTACAGTTTGGGAGAAGAATTCATTGAGAGCAGTCCTATGGAAGGAGCAGGGTCTTCTGGTGAATTAAAAGCTGGACATGAGCCAGCAGTGTGCGCTTGCAGTCCAGAAGGCCAACTGTATCCTGGACTGCATCAGAAGAGGGATGGCCAGCAGGGAGAGGGAAGTGATTGTCCCCCACTATTCAGCCCTCCTGAAACCCCATCTGGAGTGCTGTGTCCAAGCCTGGGGCCTTTAGTACAAGAAAGAGATGGATCTATTGATGGGATGCTATGAAGATTATCAGAAGATGGAAATGCCTCTTCTGCAGAGAAAAGCTTGAGGGACATGGGTTGCTCAGCCTGGAGAAGAGAAAGGAGACCTCATTGTGGCCTTCGAGTACTTGAGGAGAGCTTATACACAGGAGAGAGGGTGACTTTTTACACGGTCTGGTAGTGACAAGGGGGGAATGTTTTTTAAACTAAAAGAGGGGAGATTTAGGTTAGATACTGGGTGGAAAATTTAACTCAGAGGGTGATGAGGCACTGTCAGAGGTTACACAGCAAAGCTGTGGGTGCCCTATCCCTGGGTGTGTTCAAGGTTGAATGAGGCCCTGGGGAACCTGACCTGGTGAGTGACAGCCCTGCCCATGGCATGGTGATAGAACTGGATGGGATTTAAGGTCCCCTCCAACCTAAACGTTCTATGCTTCTATGATTCTGTCACTTATTTCATAGCTATGGTGGAGTTTCCCAAGCAGCCACTGTGGGAAGAAGCAGAAGTGGGATGGAGCTATGTAAGACTGAGGTGAATTTTTTGAATTATTATTCTTATTTTCCTTTAAACAGACTGTTTTTTTCCATTTGCACATTTTGTTTGCCCTTGAATTGCAACGCAGTTCTGTAGTTCAGCAGCTGTGGGTTAGAATTCAGGATTGTGGATGACTCATATTTTTAAGACTTTCTGAAGAAAGTAGTTTTTCAATCATATTTACTGATTTTTACTTATATTTACAGAATATATCTTTTTTTTTCTTTGTAAAAGAAGTATTTTTAGTTTAAAAATTTTAATTGGCAAATACTGCTTTGCTATTGAATTTTTGCAATCTTTCAAATAAAGAAAAAAAATTGTTAGCATTTTCAGCTAATGTTTCAGAATCTGTTTCTTTTCTTTTTTTTTTTTTGGCAAGATTATAAAAAATTCATCTTTACACACTGTGAACCCGAAACAGTAGAATGTTTTATAAGGATAATTCTATGCTTTCACAGGCTGCTTCAGTGGAGTGCATGTGACATTTGGTATGTATTTAAGTAAGGAAAGGTGTAGCTAAACAATTAAGTTTTGGAAGGTGCTAGAACATATCAGTCTCGTTGGCTGTCTCTGTAGCTGTCAAACTTCTAGTTTTGAAATCCACATTAACAAAGGCTGTTCCTTGCAAAGCTATTCTTAATTCACCCATAGCTTTTTACAGCAGTTGCTTCTGTCCTCTGCAGTGGGATGTCTGTAAGTGCTCATGGGATGCTATTGTTATTTTGCATAAACATACTGCAATAACCTTCTTTCAGATACTGCTCGTCATTTTTCCTTCCTAGAATTTCACAAATATTTATGCTGCAATCAGTTCTTGCAAAATTTCAAGATCATGACTTTTTTGGGATTTTATAATATTTTCATAGTTTTTCCGGAAATACAGTCAGGGTGGAATTCTTGACATGCAAAAACAGTGAAGATGTAGAAGTATTTCTGTACTGTAAGTCCTTGCTGAATTCAGTCATGAGGATAAAGAGTCAGAGGTGATCGAAATGGACAACTTCAAAATAATCAAAATAAGATCTTTGCCACTGCTTGTAATGAGAGTAGCAGAGACCACACCACTGCCCTACAGACTACAAGAGTGCAACTCATAGGCATGAAAGTTAGGACTGGTGACGTTGTTTTCCAGCAGGTATTAATTTGCTGGCTTTGGGTGGTTTGTTCCTGTGAACAATGTCACAGGTATAAATACCAGTACCTGGAAAGAAACCATGAGGCACAGATTTTTTTTTTTTTTTTTAAAGTATGTGCATTAAGGCTTCAAAGCTCCCTTAGTCTGCTGAATGGCAATCCCTGATAATGGATTAGAGAAAATCTGATTACAAAATGTATTATTTCCTTCTGAGAAACCTGAAATAAAGAACACCTCTCCTGAGCAGCGTAGAGTGAGGCAATGACTCCTTTCTTAAGGAAGGTGAAATACCTGTATGGAGGAGGTCACAGCTACAAGTGGTGTACGTGGCAGCCTTTGTTTTCAATGATCAGTCTCCAGCTACAACACCACCCCTCTGGGTATAGTGCCATGCATGAGCATGTGTCTTCAATTCTGTGTGGAAGCTGCTTAGGGCAAATCTGCAATCAGTGTTTATGTCTTTCAACTTGCTGAAGTGGTAATGGTAAATAATAGAAACTATTTGTCTTTCCAACAAATGCATTAAAATGTCTGCATTAAAACTGGGTCTGATATGGACCGGGAGAAGGAATGCCTGAATAACACCCCGTGTCAGGCACAAAAATAATTCAAAATGCCTGTGTTGAAGACAGCTAACCTTATTTTTAAAAAGCTGCAGTTAGAACTTGAGCAGTGAGAGATCTTTGAGAAAAGCAGCTCCCATCATGCCATTATTTTATTGCTGTGAAAGTAAATTACTATGAATAAATGCACCAATAAGTAGAAATGTTTTGAACTACATCCTTTTTTTTTTATTGCAAAACAATCGTTACAGAAATCTCAGAAAGTTCTACTGCAGTAATTGCCAACTTCTGCTTTTTATTACATATCTAAACACAGTCTAAAAGTGCATTGTGAATCCAGTAGACCTTTGGAAAGTACCATTTTCCCTAGTGATATACATTTAGACAAATCATACTTGAAAAGCTTCGTATTAGTAGGAATTTGTTTAAAATGATGTTTTAATCATTTTTCTCCCTTTATAAATGATTGTTATACACTTACAAATGATAACCCAAATAATAAATGATTAAATAGCTATTAGTATAGTATGTTGCAAACACTGTTCCAGACAGCAGTAGCAGCATATAGACTCTCCTCATGTACAACAACTGCAGTGGTGGAAGAATATAACTTTAATACAATTTACTCTTGTGAAGGCATAAAATTGTTTTTCACAGCCAATTCCCACTTCTGTTCCCTCTCCCTCCCTACCAAATACTAAAATAAACAAGAGTTATCACTTCCCTGCAGCAGAAACAGCAGCAATTTCATAATCAAACATTTTTTTTTCCTAATAATTTCTTAGAAATAAGTAGTCTGTAGCTCTGTGACGGATCTGAAAGCATACAGCAAAAATCAAAAGGTCAGAGACTTTCACAACCAGTCTGGCTCAGTCACGAGACTGCCCACTTGATGGTGATTTAGGACAAGCTGTGTCATGACTCAAAGTAATAATGCGATAGAAAAGCAGAATTAATCCATTCTCTGACAAAAGTCAGAGTAATTCCTTTGAAATCGGTGTTTTTATTTTTCTGCAGATTTTCACCATCAGTGATAAGACCATAACAGTTGTCAGTATGCTGTGATTAGTTACACAGCTGCACAACTCTCACCAAGGTGCAGAAAGTTGGTCCCCCCCCAGTCATTCAACACTTGTGCCTTTACACAAAAGCGTGGCAAGGCCAGTGAACAGCATCTAGAGGAACAAAGGGTTTAATTAGATAAGCAGATGCCCCAGTGCTTTACTTTTGCCCAGTTCTGATGATACTGTTGTTTGAAGTAGGCAAGGGAAAAATTATACTGGGAAGCTTTCCTATTTCTTTTGGAGTAAGTGATCTCAACACAGTATCTTTTAAGAGCACTGAAAACGTGGCCTTTTTTTTTCTTTTATTTTTTCTCTCTCTTTTTTTTGTGTCTGTGTGTGTGTGCCTGTTTGTGCAAACACGCAAATATACTATTATTTTAAACAGGGGAGAGACTCACGAATACCTAAGTGTTCCTAGGGAAATCCAGGAACAACAAGCTTGCATCTTCCCTTCTGGTGATCATCAAATCCTCTTAAGTACATAGCCTGAGCAATTTAGCAAGACATTTATGCTTGTTCTTAAGATTTGCATGAGTTAACAGATAATTTTGTTTCACTGGCTCACTCCAAGCTCATACCTTTGACAACTTCTGCTCTCAGGACAGAGATACTCATTTGCTCCGACTGCAGTCATTGGACTAAGGCTGTGTGCTGCTACCAGCACTGTTTTTGAGCAGTTATTTTTTAGTTACATTTTCCACGTGCTGACAGTTTCTAAGAAACAAATCATTTTCTTCTCTTACAAAAAATATACCTAACTAAGATATTTATCCCCTGACAAAAGGTTATCCATTCCACAAAAGTACAAATCTTTTTTTTTTTTTTTTTTAATACCAAAAATCTATACATGGAAAATGAAAAAAAGCAATCTATAGCTGGAACCCAGCGGGCTTTCCTTATGTGCATGAATAGATATTTTGGGTGTCCGTTATATTTTTAAATTATCCCCACACTGCCATTTATTAACTGGCACTTGTGCTAAGAACAATTATGTAGCACCTTATCTCTTCCAAAAAAGAGAGAGCCAAATGTCTGAGGACTGCTGTAGGTTCGCATTTTACATTGAATATTTCAATTTCATAAAATACAATTGTCATTTAAAAATAATAAAAAAATCACTTTCTTTGCTAAAGATCAAACATAATGGAAATAATGTAAACATCCAAAAGCTTGGATTCATTCCTAACTGGATTCATCTTTACAGGCAGGCAATAGCAAAATGCTAAGTTTCATAGCAGTCCAAAGAAACTCATGGAACAATGCATGCATTTTCATCGACACAAAAAAAGACTGTAGGAAGAGAAACTATTCCAGTCATACCACAAAGTTACTGTGAAAGAATAATGTGCTATTATCCAATACCTAGGACAAGTGTATACCCCAACTGTAGAATAGCATCACTTAAACTGGAAACAACAGAACAGATTACTATAGGAAAATATTTATAAAATACTGTACACTGCTTCCTCAGTTGGCCAGCATATGTAAACAAACAGCTAAATTCAGTTGAGTTTCAAAATATTTTAAAGTTCATTTATCTTATACTCTTTTGCATAACATGCCAGTTCATCTTTCACGCTACCACAACTCACCTGTCACAGCCCACAGTGGCTCATTAGAGGTTTATACAGCAGCTCATACAGACACTTACGTGGAGCTATACAGAAAAACGTGTGAAACACACCAAACTTACACACTGTGACCAGAAATGCATATTCCATATGTATGCTAATAATTGGAAAGTGGAACTTAATGCTTGATGCAACATGTGCTAGTTTATTGAATGTTACAGATTTACAAACAAGACCTTATAACGTGATAATAAAATTGTCCTGTAACGTTCACTAATATTATCACATGTCACAACTATACTGGTTTATACATGGGAGATATGTATATATGTGTAGATAAATATTTCGTAAGCGCTAGCCTCTGATACAGAATATGTCATATGGCACATGCTATAGGTACATGGCATAACGGATGATAAGACTTTTACTCTCACTAAATGGTCATAGTAACATTGGAAGTGGGAAATCTGGTCCCACGGCAAGGAATGGGTGTTTGACCACCAAACTGAGAAAGAAGCAGTTTGATGCAATATGTCAAAAGCAGGTGAAGATGAAATAACCTAACATCCATCATATTATAATCTATAGACACCACATCATAGAATAAATGGGAAACATTCAGGAAAAGTAGTCTTCTGACATCTTGCAATCACACTTTTAACATATGAATTTACATTTTATATATAATGGCAAATTTTAAGAGGTAAATAAAGTGTCCTGTTTCCTTTTTACCTGGAATGTGTGCTCCAGATCAATAAAGTGCTGTATCTTAAATATTTATACAGCTTCTGTGTTTGGCAAATTCCTTTACACTGACAACTAAGCAATGAAATCTACCCCAGAGGAGATCCCTATCCTTTGGACTAATTCACTAATTACTATTGACAAATTTCTAAATAATTTGAAGCTCCTCTAGAGTAGGCCAATTGTATGGTAGAGGTGGGAGAGTCCACAAATTGTTTTAGAATATATTTGTAAAAGTAACAAAGAAAACAGAGCGAAAAGATCCCCCTATACTCGTCAAGGACAAATAGATTTGGAGAAGCCTTAGTGAAAGGCTGCTAACAAAAGTTGGCACATTTGAAGCAGATTGTTAAACACAGTTCCTTTGTCTCTGGGCTTTTTGCTATTGTTCAACAATCAGCCTGTCACAAGCATGCTTCATAATGCACAGAAAGGTTTCTGACCTTTCTTGGTGTTGCCATGTGGTCATAATGCTGCACATGGACTGCAAGGCAATTGCATAAACATGGTGTCTTGGTGGAGTCTAGCTCATTGAAAGCTTGGTCAAACAGAATAAATAAAGAAATATATTGGTGCAGGAAGTACGAAACACATTGTGCTTAGCATTTCCATGTTGCATTTCTTTATTTCACAAGCTTTCCAACGTAGTGACTCAGTATGTAAAGATTTTCATCTTCTTTGCCTCTTGTCTTGAGCTGGATGATTAGTTTCATGTCTGGATTTGTTGTTGCCTTTCAGACTTAACTCTCACGTGGTCCTTAGGATCTCCCAGGGTGAGATCCTAGTGAGAAAATGTCAGCCTGCGTTTTCAAAGCTGCCTCAGAGATTTGAAAGATAATTCCCATTTAAATAAATGGGAAACATGTACCCTAATTGCACGTGCTTTGATTTAATAACAAAAAGGACTTGATTCTATACAGGTTTTGGTCACTGTAGAGATATTTTAATGTCATTAGCATTAGCTTCAACTCTTTTCAAACTTACAAGTTGTCCCTTCACAAAGGATGTGAAATTTTGGTCCAGTTGCCATTTATCATTTTCTAGTATTTTTCTACATCCTGTATACCCTTTCGCCTCTGCCCACTCAGATATCTTCCCATAACACTTCTGAAGATAGTTTGTACTGTGGACCTTTGGAAATTAGGTAGGATCAGTGGAGTTTCTATTGCCTTCAAACCAAACACCATAGGTATGCTATGGATCAGGTGTACTTTATTCTACTAAAATGTATTTTCTGTAATATGATGCTGAATGGTAGAAGTACACTTGCATCTGATGGCTTTGCTACTAACAGACAGCTCCACTTTCACTTTGAATTTTTTAACTTACCTTAAAAGCACATATACTTTTCAGTGTTTTCCAGTATTCTGCCAATAAAGGTTTCCTTTAGGCAACTGCAGTCTAAATTTGTTAATCTGGATTAAGACCAGATAGATCTTGTAAATCTTATATAGTTTGGAATGTCCAAATACAAATACATGTCTTCAATAAAAAAAAAAAAAACAAAAAACAAAAAACAAACAAACAAACAAACAAAAAAAGAAAAAAGGCATACTTTCAGGTGAGAGAATGATGTAAAAAATTGGCAGCTCAAATGGAACAGCAAGAAGAGCCTGGTGGCAACCCTGTGGGTAAGCCTCCCCGGCTTGTACAATTAATTAAACAGAGCAGTGACAATATTACTGCTCTTTGCTCTGATCATCCTGCTCTTATTGTTCTATCACATCCTTTGATTTAGTGAGGCAAAATATTGATGGCAAATGTAATAAAAAAATAAATATATACTATTCCGCTTAATTACATTCATCCTGAGCTTGCTCAGCTGTGCTAGGCTTTAGAATGCCCATTTCATCAGGAAATCACCTGATATTTCAATGTGAATTCTTCCTCCGCTGATGATGCAGTACAAAAGGCATTTCTGTTCCCTTTCTGCTTTTGAAAATACATACTGTTTTTTTGTGGCACTAGAATTTGATACAAAAAGAGACAAGCAAATGTTATGGTTGTTATCTTGTTCATCTTTCTTCATTTACACATGTGTAGGGTTGCAAGGTATTTGGGATACTTTAGTTTTGTTTGCCACCAGTTCGCATAGAAATAACAAATGCTTTTCACCAGTCATCACAATGGTGAAACAGATGAAAAAGAAGTTATGATTGAAATTTAGGACATCTAATCTGTACATCTCTTTTTGCAGATTAATTTCTGTGTCCTAAGAGCTTGTGGATAACAGATTTTAGGATGCTTTCTATTAGAAGGCAGATTTCTGAACTCACTTATAACTTCCTAGGGGTCTTTTTTTTCCTATTGTTTACCAAAGTCTGTAAATTTTTCATCCCTCCCTTTTTCCTTAAGTGCAAATATCAACTGGGTCAAGATGCAGTAACTCAGCAGTTGATGCTGAGACTGACAGTGTGCTCCCTTGACCGGTGGCTAATGCCAAACTGGAGTTGACGTGGAATGTTAATATGAAGCATGGTAATTTTGCTAAGGAAAATGGATTGAAGAGCAGATGACCTTTTGACTGCCTGCAAGATTTGTCTAGGCCTAGCTGTGCTTGCTTTCAAAGCTGCGGAATGCTCCTGTTCTTGATAGTCTCCTCATGGACAGGTTGTCCCCTCTGCTCTCTGGCCTTGAGGACTTACTCCTCTGGAAGGGGTTTCGCAAGCTTGTTGCATTTCGCTGTCTGTCAAGTTTATCACTGATTGAGTAGCTCTTCCTTGTGTGCTGTGCATACAGCATGTTGGACTCTTCTGCAGAGTAGCTGTTAGCCCGCTCTATTTTTGGAAGCGGGATGCTGTTGGTCAGAGTTCTTGTGGCACTGCTGTCTTGAGGAGATAGGGGAAGCCCCTTCTTGTCCCTGGCCTCAGTATCCTCATGATCAGAGCTTGGGTGGCTTAATTCTGCTTCTCTCTCTGGGTGGCAGCATCCCAAGTCTTCCACCTTGATGCCGAGACTTCCAGGGAAACTTGCCCTCTCTGCAATGGTCTGAGGAGCACTCACACACCTCGTGTCTATGCAGTCTGTAATACTTGTGTATTCTGCTGTTTTGACTGGTACGCCAAGGCTGCTGAAGTAACTTCGAGATGGAGAGAACATAAAACTGTGAGATTTCACAATTGGTGTTTCCTCCAGAATAAATGGAGTTGTAGCCAGATAACGACTGCTCTTAGATCGCTCTAAAGTGTGGTACAAGGGAGGGTCTGAATCCCAGGGGATTTGGCAGTCTGTGATTTGTGAGTAGTCTGAAGAAAATGCTCTTGTTTCTATACCGGATGTTTCCTCATAATCAAGACTCCTGCCAGAAATTTTTTCACCAGGTGTACTGCTAATATATGCACTGTTGGCTAAAATGGAAGAGGCTATGTGTGCCTGCAGAGCTACATCTCCAGTACCAAGAATATTTATGGAACTATCAAGAGGCTCTGTATCAGAATGCATCTCATCCATTGCAGAAACGTAGATATCTATACAAGATGAAGGCCTTCTGGAGTCTGGGGCAATTGACAAAGCGCTGGTAGGGGCTAAGGGAATCTTTCCTTCTTTTGCTATTGAGTGGGAACTGCTAGCCCGGTGCAGGCTTGGAGATCTTTCCTTGAAAATGCTTTCAAACTTTTCCAACCCACACTTGTCCTTCATATTCGTTGCATAGAAAGAGTGGCTTCGCATGCGAGGTGTAATTGTAGGAGAGGTTGGGGACATGGACTCTTCCCCTGTCGGATCTATGCTCTCTTGCAGCTTGTAAGCATTTCCTTCTTGACTATTGAAGCTACTCTGCCTTACAATATAGGCTGCATCGGTACAGTCAGATGAAGTCCTGGATCGTATCTTGGTTGTCTCTCCTCTCTCTATGCCAGTCAGTTTTTCTAATGCTGTCACCATTCTTCCTATCATATCTTCCAGCTGAGCAAGTCTGATGTCAACGGTCTGCAGAGAGGCCTTCATGCAGTGCTCGCGCTCATTTACTTCTTCCAGTCGCATGGCCATATTCTCCACCCTTAAAAAGGAGAAAAATGAAATAGGTTAATTTCTACAAAGCAGTGATATTCAGCCAATAAGTCTTTGAAATAAGTGAAAATAAACATGAGTTAAAATTCAAAACCCACCTACACCTCCTCATGTGCACCAAACTCTGGTAAAGAGGTTCAGCAAATAAACAGTACTACTTGCTCAGGAAGCTCTTCTATCCCAGCACAGACTGGGGCTATTAGGGAAACGTTACTGTGATTTTCTAATACTGCTTCTGCTTCTAATGAGGCTGTTCCAAGAACTGACAGCAGATGCTACATGATATTACTCTCAGTTTTGCTACAGGCAGAACTATTGTGGCTAACTCCTAGATTAAATTAAGTCATGGAAGATGGACAACACATCACTTTACTTTCCATGTACCCCCAGACTGTATCAGCAACTGCTGTGTGGACCAAAGAGTTTCCTTATTCTTTGATTCGTTTTTAGCTTAGATACATGCAAGAAGTTGATCAGCTACTGTACAGAATGTAAGTAACATGTAGATAGACAAGAATGGAGGTAACATGGAGGAGGTGAGCAACAATTAAAAGAAATACAGATGTACAATTGGATACACACAACAAGATTATTCTATTCCTATGTTTGTACTTCATGTAGTCTGTATTAGTAATTCAGGGATTGAAATGATGGATTATGAAGTTATTTGCTATCTTCCTATCAAAATACATAAATAAAAAGCTAAAGTACTAATACCTAATTGAATGTGTGATCCTAATTTAAACTTCAGTATAACTGTTCTACAATCATTTTGAAATGTTTTAAATTGTGAACTATGCACTAATGCATGCCAGTGGCTTCCAGTCATTTCTGTTTGCTTGTCTCTAAAACTTCTCTGCTGGTTTTTATGAATTTATATGAACTTCTCCTATTTCTAACAAGAAGATTGCCTTTAGCACATATGAAATTTATTCACACAGTAATTTTCTCTGGTAGTAGTTTATGGAGTAGATCAGGGACTTCTTTTATTTGACAAAGAGGTATTAAAAGTGGCATATTAATATAGTTTTCTACTATGTCTATGATGTCTATGTCTATGACATCTACTACGTACATGTCTCACTTTTAGATTTGCACTTTTGTTTTTTCCCTGTTCCTTTAGACTGAAAAATGAACACAGAATTGACAAATGACAGAAACACTGAAGTCTGTCTGCCCTGTGGTGTCGGGGAGTAGCCACCCACCTGCAAAAGAGAGGAATGGAGACTGGAACTGCTCTCTAAGGAAGGCACATATTTGCATGAAATATGGGCTTATTGTGTCGAAAACCATAAATTTTGAAACCAAAAGCATGGCAAATCAAATGTACAGGTTTGAAGCCTTCTGTGAATGAGAAACTGCATTACTGTCATCAGACTTAAATGGATGAATGATCAAGTAAGCTAAGACCTCTGCTAAGAAATAAACATACAGTTTCAAATAATCTCTTTTTACTCAGCTTACTATTATTCAAACTCTTGTTTACCTCTTCTATCAACTTCCTCCAATAAAACATGTTAATGTTATTACAAGCGCAGGATATAATTCTATAGTAAGAGAGCACTTTGTATTAGAAATAGTTGAACTCTCCCTCATGTTATTAGTTATCTAAACTGCTCTTTTATGAAAAATATACTCCCGAAATATTTATCAGCTAATGATTGAGTGCCTGACCACACATTCTGTTTTCATAATAACTTCTTGATGATGATGACAGATATAACTTGACAGTTTTAGGGCTGCCAGACATACTAAACAATCTGAGTAACCTCGTGGACTAAAGAACAGTATTTTTTTGAACACAGGGCAAGGCCAGTAATATTTCTGGACAAGCTAAAGATAGGTT
This sequence comes from Lagopus leucura, assembly GCF_019238085.1. Taxonomy (NCBI): domain Eukaryota; kingdom Metazoa; phylum Chordata; class Aves; order Galliformes; family Phasianidae; genus Lagopus; species Lagopus leucura. The sequence goes on from NW_024962272.1 coordinate 7,480,154, forward strand.
TCTGGGATATGTGGTCTGCTGTTTGCTATGGAACCAATCACAGATTTGATCACGTCAATAGTAGAAGGAAATGTATATAGTAATTTAGTGAGGTAAAGGATACAGAAACAAAGGGTAACGACATATGTTCATTGATAGCTGAGAGATTCCTACACGTATTTATTGGGATGACACCTAGCTGTGCAATTTTTATTCATGAAAAGAAAGCTCAAGTGATGGTAATGTCCCTCAAATCCAAAGCTATTAGCTGACTATAGTCAATTTTTGTTATATGTTTGACATATGTTCACTCCCAGATCTTTCTAACAAATATGCATGCTTTTAATCAAGGATATTTTTGTGTTAATTTAATGCTCAGTTCTGCAGTCATTCAACACATTGAGCAGCAACATGCTCTGGGAATAATCCTACTAGAAATATGGTATAATCACATCATCCAAACACTAAGGGCATAAGAAGATCTGGAGGAGCACAGCCATAATCTGGACCTTAAAATGCTTTAATAAGTGAAATGTTTTATTGTTCTGTATTTGACAGCGAATAGACAGTCAAAGCTAAATTTCCTTCAGGAACAGTTTTGAATTAAAAGACTATTTCAAAATACGAATGTTCAAGTTTTTCTTTAGATTTTTTTTTTTTTTTTTTTCTGTGTGTATTGGAGATACAGAAGCCTTTCAGCAAATCTTGCAATATCCAAGTATGATGCCACTACTGCACCTGTGCTCTTCCTTACAGCAAGATCTATCCAATGAATCAGAGGTTGCCAAGCTATCCTAGCAGATGGGCATGAGAACAAAAAAACAGAAGGCTACATCTAATTGCGTATCCATTGTGTTTTTTTGAAGCTCATAAGTTTCTAATAGAAAACCAAACAAATTAGCTGAACACAATATTCAGTAACTGGGAAAAACACAAACTCACAAAGATGTTACATCTTATGCGACCAACCTTTTAAGCATGATTTGGGAGATGATGGCTGTTGCTGGCATTCACTTTGGTTACATAATTTTTTACCTTTCTTCAACTATTCATTTAGAATTTAATTGAAGCAGTGATTTAGTGGGAGCAAGGTGTTCTTTTCAGAAGTAGACCTTTTAGCTGAAGTAGACCATTAACTGAATGCTAGAATTAGGTTTGCAAGTACCTTTGTAGACCTACGTCCATTTTTCAGGTATCCTTTATGTCTTCAGAATCCTTTTCAACTGCTGTAAAGGGAGCAGACATTGAAAGCCCCTTAAAGTGGGACTTAATAGGTGATTGTAGAATGTTTTTCTCCTTCTGAAAGCAGTTCTCAAGCTTTGAACAGAATAATGACACTTGCCCTGATGCTTTTTTGTCAAGGCATTGCTTGTTTAAGTGGCAAGCCACTTTTCCCTGGCGTGATGGTTTCAGTAGATTAAGGTTATCAAATTGTCTTGGCTGCTTTCCCATCTGGAGCCTAAGATCTCCAAACTGTGACTGCAGAGAGACATAGTGAAATTCACAGATCTTTCCTAGCCCTCCTTTGCATTTATGATCTGATCTAGGTGCAGTATTGATCTTTTTATCAGTTCTGATCTGTTTTTGTGCACTTCAGTTTGCTGTATCTGAAACCAGGGTAACAGCAATGTCTTCATTCATGGATGCCGTTAGTGTAATTGCACTGAGGACTATAAAGTGTTAAGAAGCTATAGTACTGAATACTATACAGTGCCCATGATAACACCATAATGTCTACTTCAACCAGTTTATGTGATGTTTGAATACCCTTAGGATGAGAATTTGCTCCCTTTGGAGTCAGCAAGGGGTCAAGTCTTGGCCATAAGGGAAAAATGCCTACCAAAGTGATTGTTTTTGGGGCTTTATGCCAAATTAAGAAACACAGTGTGGTCTTTTTGATCATATTACATATTATCTTGTCTCTGCGCTGGTCAGAAAGCGGCACTGAAAGCATCACAGTAATTAGTTTTCTATGTGATTCTTTTGTAGCATCAAAGTGAATTAGTCCAACTTTGCTTTTCTCTCTGTTCTCCAAAAGATTCTCTCAGATTTGCCTTTCTGACAAATCAGTTGAAGGCATCACCTTAAAGTTTGCTACTGGTTCTTATATTTCGTCATAATCAATCACTTCCACTGATGTGTCTTGTTAATACAGAGCTACTTCCATGTGTCCATGTAAGGTTGTGGCTACCAAGGAAGGACAAACATCAACAGTGGTTTCATATTTTGATCTTGGAACGTGAAAAAGTCAGGTAAAAGAGGGATTCTGTGTGGTGGCCACAGCTCTGAATACTTCTGTGGTGTCTTTGCAGTAAGAATGGCAAGGCACTTGCTGAATGCACACAGATCCCACAGGATTTCATGGTGGACTGTTGCATGTTTTAGGTGGCAAGGTTCTGTGATCCTGACTCACCACAACCACAGAGATTGCAGCTGAAATTGCTTATTTATATCCAGTCCACTACAGCAAGAAAAAACGTATCTTTCATTTTCATTGTTCTTTCATTTTCCTGAGCTCCTCCTTGTCTCTGAACCTATCTAGGCTGATCTTCAAGGCAAGACTATTCCTGTCTCCTTTTTCCCTTCCAGTACAAGCTCCCTAATCCTTCTTCCAGGCTTACTGGCTTTGCACCCATGGCGTGAAGCTGCCCTCCTTCAGGTAGCCTGCAGGGTATGCTGGTAGATCCAGCTGCAGGTAGAAGCTGCTCAAGGAAATGTTGAAAACATTCCTGGGAGCTAAGTGGATCACAGATGCCTGGAAGAGGAGGAAGGCTGTGAGCAGTCTGGGTACAGATATGTAACTCAGGCCTTGTCCCAGTTCCTATTTCACCTCCAGCCTAACAGCGCCCTCAGCTTCCTAAAAAAGGAAGTGCAGAAAAATACACACAACTTCTCAGGGTACTCTGGTTCAATTTTGCACTGTGTAAAATTGAGTTAATTGGCTAGCTAACCAAGCTGATGATCTCATGACTATAATGTAGGTACTGTGTTTGGTCTAATAATACAGGCTGAAGACAGGATGTTGAAACAGAAACCGCAGACTGCACATTCTCTTTTTTTTTTTTTCTTCTTCTTCACATCATGTTAATTGTACAAATACATATCTATGCAGAAACTATGAGGCTGTATTTTAAATATTTGAATGTTCAGTAAGTTGGAAAAAGTAAGTTTCTTTTTTCAGATTCAAAACACTTTAAGGGATACAAGCCCAACCATAAATTGCAGGCCAAATGCATGTTATTTAGGACACTTTTTAATGAATTATTTCTCTTTGAGTCTTACATGCTTGTTTTCATTTAGGACTCATAATCATGAATTCTCCTCTGAAATGAGGTACTTTAAGTCATTCCATTTAAAGTAAAGGGAAGTGCTCCTGTACTGTAATAAAATAGGGCCAAAACAAAGTGCAAGGACAGACTATTATACGTTTGTTTTTCAGTACTAAGAGCACTTGCCTAATATTGAGAAGGTCCCAGGTTACTACTTATTTACAGAGGCTTCAAACATACCTCGTATTTCCTTGGTCACCAAAAGTAAAGTTATGACTGAGCAGAGATCTGAATATGCATTTACCATGTTCAGGTAAGTTCTCATTTCTATCAGAACACAAGGACCTCAAACCACAGATAAATGTAGCTCACTGTCTTTCTCTGAAGCATATGTAATTTTTCTCCTTTACATTCTTCAGTCTCCAGCCATTTTCAGCTTAGATCTCTGTAGTCCTTACATAATTTCTCTTACAGAAGTTTGTCTAGTCTATGTTTTAATCAGTGAAGACTTTTAACTGACATAATCATCTTCTTTTAGATCCCATCATTTTCACTCTGTTCTATCATTTACTTCATAAAATAATCACCTGTTCTCATTTATTTTGAACTGTGTCCTGCTAGATTAATCTCTTGCTCTCCTGTTTCTTGTTCTTGTACAGAAATCAGTTGATTTCTGCTCACCCTCTCCTTGCACTCAGAGCTGCATAGACCTCTATCAATTCATTTCTGATTTGTGTCTTCCAGACAGAATACTGTTGGATTACTTAGACATTCCTTTTAAGAAAGCTATTCCATGCTTTACCACACTTCCTCTCTAATACCTTTCCCTAAAATCTGAGTCTTGAGAGTGCTATTTTCAGGAATGCAGATGATTATATTCTGATTCCAGCAGAATTCATTCTTCTTCAACCTGGGTGATTATGTTTGCTATTATACAAATATTTATATAAAAATATATTTCATATTAAACATATATTAAACATATTTCAGGCAAAGCTGCATGCTAGAAGATTACAGGTAAGCAGAAGAGTGTTACACCTATGTATTCAATTACAAAGACTACTTTCCTGATCACATTTAGATGCATTCAGGATGAAGCAGAGTATTCAGAGTACAGAGTATTCAGTTGTTCTCAAGTTTTATGAATATCTGACAGAGTATTACCCTAGAATATTTATTGGCAGCAATGCCATGCATCAAACAACAAAATCTGTCTTCAAAATTTAGCTCTGTTGCTTAGCTGCTATATGACAAAAGGATGTAAACACCATAGGAGATTAACAGATTCCTGCATTTTAGGACGGTTGAAGACTGGCAGCTTTCACTAAACTCATGTTTTTATTAGTCATCTCCGTGTTTTACTCGTGTAGGTAAAACGTCTAGTTCCTTTGGAATTAATGGCAAGATACCTGTTTCTCTTAAAGTAACCAATTAACCTAGCAAGACTAGACTGAAACAATGCTCCTTCACTATCTAAGGGAGTAGCAGGTCAGTATCTCAGTGACTACCTAGTTTTCATTGAGGAGTACTCATTTACCCTTCCACTGTGACCACCTGTGTCCTAAGACACCTGACCACCTGTGTCCTGAAATTCTGCTTTATAAGCTGAAATGGAAGAACTTGCACTTGTCACATTATTCTATTTGTGTACAATTACAGCTGGTTGAATGAGTTAAAGTCTTCAAAACTTTGAGGAACATTTCTTTAGTGAAGAAGAGAAAAAAGAGAGAAAATTTCCCCACCTTGTATCATTCTACTTTTTAGTTCAGATTTATTAAAAACTACCTCAAATTGGCAACGGAAACATATTTCTAGATCAACATATGAGAGAACAAACAAAATGCACCTTTCTGAAGTGACACGGATTCTTTCATCATTGGAAGAATTGAATCTGTCATCCTTCTCTCTAAAATATTCTTCTATGCACTGCTCTTCAAAATCATGGACTTTTTTCAATTCATCCTCAGTTATGAAAAGTTCTGTGGAAACAATTAAAAGAATTGAATTTGGAAAAGCACAAATGCGAAATTCAGGACACTTTTCTCACTGAAGAATCCTGGACTAAATTTTCAAAAGTGGGTTTCAAATGTAACTGGTATTTTGGGATGACAGCACAGAGATGCAGCTAATTATCAAACTGGTGGCTTAGATTATATATGCTTCTGGAGACAGCAAAGCTTAAGCAAGCAGACAATAGTTCTCTGCTGAGAAGGTTATAAAAATGCTGGGTTTAGCCTTCATTCACAGCAAACAGTAGATACTGAGCAGGGCAATGGAATGTCTGTAAATTGTTGACAGCTTACTTAATCCGTAGTCTCTCTCATCTGGGTCGCTTTCGTGTTTCCGCCATCTACAGCAGAGGTGCTGGAATATCATAGTCATATGGCTGAAAATGATCAGAGGTGGTGGGAGAACTGGCCTTTCATGAAACGTCATGATTAGCTGATACCTTTGAAACTTCCATACTTGGTTGGATATAGATTTGACTTCAAAAAACGTATTGCTGGAAGGCAAGAAGAGGAAAATAACATCAGATTGAAGCATTTTTGGGTACTTTGCCAAAAATGAAATGACAGTACCCTAATTATACGCATTTCACTAGCAGTGGCAAATGTTTCCTTGTCATGCAGAAAAAGGAAGAACAAAAGAAAAGGGCTAAATAAGTTTGTTCTTCAGTAAAGCACAGTGGCAATCAATCACTTCAGAATTATGTTACTACTGTTCATTCTTGCTCAGTGCAACCAGTTAGCCTTATGACAACAAAATGAGAGGAAAATATTTTTATTCTCGTTTTCTATATTGGGAGTGAATGATGCCGTCACTGAACTTAACATGTTCGGCTGTTCTGCTCTCGCTCTCATCAGGTGTCTGTCTTTGGAAATGAGACAATGTGAAGAACTTGGCATTTCCCTCATTCCCTGGAGTCAAGCTACTACTTTATACCTTCTCACTCTCATAAATCCTCTGAAAAATGGCTCTCATTAAAGTCAGAAGTTCAGCTGCTTTCTGACACCACAAATAATGCCCCTGCCTTCCCCAAATCCATTCTTTGGAATGTGTCACTCACTTGAAAACAGCAATCAGGAGGTTCACCAAAAGGATGTTTGCAACCAAGAGGTAACAGGCCATGATGGCAGGAACGATCCATGCTCCTGTCTTGCAAGGAGGCAGCTGGATTATCTTGCCATCTTCTCTAGTTTCATTTTGACCACAAGGAGCTGGGAATGAAAACACAAAAGAGCAAAATAGGAATGAATCTTATTTTTTCACTTTATACAGAAATGTTTAAATATTTATGAAGGTCTGCCTGCCAAAGCAATATCTTCCAAACAGTGGCATTGATGCTCCCCCCAAGAAATTTGAACTTGCTATAGGTGGTGGTGATCACATGATTGTCAAATTTATCACAGATTTTACAAGCTGAAGTTTTTGATGCTGTGTGTTATTTGCCATGAATATCAAGATATTCCACTCCAAAATTTCAGGACATCCATCTTTGTGAGTAGGCTGCCCGTTTCATATAGCTAAAATATCTTAAGTAATTTGTGGCTGTGCAAACGAAATGATCAAAATACTTAATCCTGCAAAAAGTTACATTAGCTAAAAATCTACTTAAAAAAAAATTTATGATGAAAATTTAGTCTTTTTGTTATTTTTTATTTTTCTTTCAATAGAGATCTGAAAAATAGCATAAAGAAATACATGAAAATAAATAACTCCTGTGAGCTGCAGTGCTCAGAGCCTTTCTGGGAAGTATTCATAGTGGCTGTTTGCAAATAAGGACTTTTGACTGCATTCCTAATACAGACATTTGACTGCACTCCTAGAAACTGTGGGGGAAATTTTAAAGTCTTCACTGTACCAGGTAAAGGGACATATAGCAGATGAGTTGCCACCTGTTTCTTCCCCAGATGTTTTGGAACCAAAAAGACCTCCTTATTAGTGTTTTCAAACAGAAGCAAAGAGGAAGAAAACATTATGAACTGCTTTTCTTCTTTTTGTTTGTTTGCCTTTGTGATCTCGTGGAAGATCTGCACAGCTGCATTTGGAAGTGTGGGTTCAGTTTATCATCTCCTAGCTTCACGCTGCCCTGGTGGTCCTTTGTACTTTTTTAATTAGCTCTTCAAGACAAAAAATCAAAGAAGCAGTTTACATATACAATCATCTTAGTTGAATTTGCTCAGTGCTGTGGCTACCTCCCCCTTGTCCATTTCCCTCTGACTTAATGGACAACAAACCTTTCAAATGCTATATGTTTTGTGAAATCTCATACCATGTCAAAACATCTACGATACCCAATATCAAATATTTTAATCAAAACAGCCCTTCTGACCTTGATTTAAAGAGCATGGAATTCTACTGTGGGTACTGTACTGGCAGTCATATATTATTTGAGAGATGGGTGCTTGGTTTTGGGCAACATGTACAGGTGTTGTGTTATTACCAATACAGCAATATGGGACAAAGGGTACATGCTCCATCAAATATCAGCTATATCCTACAGTATTCTACTTGCATAAAAAGAAATGGCAAACCTAAGTATTTTGCAAGTATTATCTCTAGAGCTTCTTCCTTACAGAAATAAGTTTTATTACTGGAGCCGCGTGAATGTAATTCATTATTTCTCAGAAAATATCACATTGCAGGTATTTTAATTCTGTACTGATTTTGTGCTTCCTGCTCTGCTCCAACCAGTGGCTTCTAGACAGGGAACTTCTAGAGAGTCCTGAGGGGGGCTACAAAGATGATGAGGTGCCTGAAGCATCTTTTATGAGGAAAGTCTGAGTAACATGCATCTGCTGTCCTGGAGAAAAGAAGACTGAGAGGGGATCTTATCAATGCTTATACATATCTAAATTGTGGATGTTGCATGGATGGAGCCAGGCTCTTTTCAGTGCTGCTCAGCAACAGGACATAGGAAGTTCCACACAAATATGAAGAAGAACTTCCTTACTATGAGGGTGACAGAGCACTGAAACAGGCTGCTCAGAGAGGCTGTGGGGTCTCCTCTGCAGATGTTCAAAACCCACCTGGATGTTTTCCTGTGCCACCTTCTTTAGAGAACCTGCTTTAGCAAGGGGTTGGACACGATGATCTCTAGAGGTCTCTTCCAACCCCTGTAATTCTGTTGATTCATTTAGACATACAAAATACTGCTAGATTTCTTGGGCTAGGTTCATTCAGTCTTCATCCAACAGAAACTGGGACAATCAACACGGTATTGGCACTTCAGTGAGGCATTTCTGTTTATGTGGAAACATTAACTCACATGCTGATTCAGAGCTACAAAGGCCAACATAATACAGTAATACAGTACCAAAACCTGTCATGATTTTATCAGGAATGCAGCAATCACTTTAGAAGCTGATGAAACCTGTTGTCTTTTTGTCTGCTAAATCAGAGAACAAATAATGTCTTTTGTAATGATGAGAGAAAATTCTGAAAAACATATTTTAAATTTTAGATCAAAGATATAAAAAAAACCTCAATCTAGTGTCTAGATATATTTTATTATTCCAAATTTCTATTTAAATAACAACAAAAAATATTTTCATCTATAAAACTCTCTCTCGACAGCTATTAAGACAGAAATGATTTATCCAAATTTATTGGCCTACACTGGAGTATTTAAAATGCCACTAATGTATTCCTGTTAGTATATATCACACAGTGATGGCCACAACAGACTCTCTACACAGAGAAGCCTCCATCATCTTTTCTGTACACTGATCAGCAATGCTGTGTGTTTGTAAATTTTTTCTCTCTATCAGTTCTGTTGGAGAAAGTTATAATAGCAAATACTAATCTTGTGCTTTACTTCTTGGAGATCTGAGCCAACACTCAGTCTTCAAATCTTAACTGCATGATGTGTGTCCAAAATGCTGAAGCTTGTGTTGTAATGCATATGACTGAAATGAGCATCTTATTCCATCTTTAAATTACAACATTAGTTCTAAAGGACAGTTTTCCCACCATTAAAGAAACTGTTAAAAATATTCCCAGAAAACAAGAAACAGAAGTTTCTCTCTTTGTTAGGGGAAGAACTGGCAGGTGGCAAAGAGTAGCAATTATATTCTTTTTTGATAATGAAGATGCTTATTTACATTTAAGAAATTAGATTTCTGCTTGATGATTTTAATTGTATTTTGAGAAATGCAGAATTGTTTATAGTATGTGCAATAACATACTGTGATGACAAACCTTTTCAAAGAACAGTTTTAACATGTATGGAAATATATTTCTATCTTTTTACATTACAGACTCGCTCTAGCAAAAATAGGTAGAACACTTAACTCTGGTAAAAGGCTTTATTAAAAGAAACTCAGCTGGTATAACTACATGCATGGTCCAGGTAACTGAAAACTCCAGGCACACTGATACATAAAGGACACTGGATGTAGGTAGGCCATTATGCTCTGATGGCAGGCTTTAAAAAATGATAACTGGTTGGAATTTTAATTTAAATTCCATGTATTAGATTCACTCAGCTTTCACTGCACCCTGACATCTGTGGTTTTACATAATTTTTGTATCTTTTGTTTCCCGTTTCACAGTCTGCCCCTATGCTTATTTTTCCTTCCTGGCTCCTCTTTACAGTTTCCTGTGTGGGCCCTTCCTGCTACATACCTAACCCTTCCTCTTTCCTGGCCAGCAAATTGGTGCAAAGCAAAAAACAGCGGCCCATATATCTATGTGCTTCAGACTACAGAAATAGCAAAGCTTGGGAAGGATTTATTTCCCTGGTGTAATCACTTTCACCACATGGGCACTGATCACTTTTACTGAGTGTTGGGTGGAGGGCTTGAGCAACAACACTTGCAAATTTTTGTGGCATGACTCTTTCCCCAGCTGCAGCTTTCTGAGGTGGTAGTGGTAAATAATGGAGAGAGGAAAATATGTAGCTGAACAGTTCTTTTACCAAATAACTTTTTACCTTTGATGGAAACTTTTCATGTAAAAATGGATGCCACTTTCACAGTAGAATTTCACTTGAAATCATGGAAAATTCTGAGTGGGCTAATGTGATCACTATTCTTAAAAATATGGAAACCAGTAAGTGGAAATAACAAATTAACTCCCACCTTTTTTTTTAATTATTGCTATTATTTTCTTTTTAATAAGTCTGGGCATTCTAAGTGTGCTTTCATTTCCTTGCAATTTTGATATGCATGAACCCAAAGGAAATGAAAGCATTTTATATATTTATTCAAAATAAAACAGTACCAAAACCTGTCATGATTTCACTTACTAGCTTGCCAAGTCAGTAAATACTGAAAAAAGGCTAAGTGAGCTGCCCAAGCTTCTCCTGTTCTTCACTGGCAGAACTCTGAACTCTAGGAGCTCTGAATTTCATATAATTACTCTCTTTGTCAGCATCCAGGGAACAGTAAAGTGTCTCATTATTTCAAGAAAGTTACTTTAACTATGGCACTGTGACCTTAATAATTGCTTCTTGCTTTCAGCCACATTGTAATGACACAAAAAACAATCGCATGGTATTTTGATTATTATGTATAGTAAACCTCTTTACTCTTCTTGTTCTCTCTAGTGTTTTCTCCCTCCTCCTCCCTGTATCAAAACATCCAAATAAATGGAATCTCAGAGGAGTGCTAAGAAGGGGAAGACTGCTGCAGCTCAGGCCAGAGAGACTCTCAAAACCGTGTGTAGGCTGAACAAAATATTATCCTCTGCCTTTGTATAACAAAGCTAAAAATACTGCCTGTGCTTCAGAGTTGCAACACAGATGAAAAAAAAAAAAGGCATGATTTATTCTGCTTGTGCAAAGCTGCTCTGATACTTCTAATTCCAGAATGATCCATGTAAGTGACAACTCTTACACAAATCTCCTGTAGAGAGAAACAAAGGATAAAATCTTTAAGATGGTGTAGAATTTAGTATAAATTTCTCATTTATGCTAAGAAACCTTTGAGAACTGAAATAAATTCTAGGAGGCTATGAAATATAAGGAATGTAAATAAAAATCTTTCTTATTAATTAGATTTTCCTCTTAAGATCAAGAACAGTTGAAACCTATGCATAATAACCTGTCTTTCATATTTCACTAAAACAATGGCATTCTGGTTACTTAGCACTGCTCCAACATAAGCAAGAAAGAAAGGGAAGCCCCATTTTCTCCTCAAATATATGGGATTTTTCAATGAGGCACATGGGACAAACACAAGTCAGATTGATCCTCAGATTCCAGATGGCACTTGAAATGCTGTCAACTGGAAAGAAAATCCAGTTGCAAATCTGACATGTGAGACAACAGGCACATCTGAAGAAGAACTCAAACACCCCAAGAGAGAAAAATCTAACCCAAATCCATGCTGGCTAACAGCATGCTTAGTTGTTACATCTTCTGAATACAGGAAAATGTGTTGTCTACTGCTGGTTTTCTCCAGGTGACTCCCATTTTCCATTGTGCCATTTCTGTCATCTATCTACATTTTCTACCAAGCAAACTCATTCCCCGGAATAATCTTTTCCTCTTCAATATTTCTATGTAATTCTATTATTCTGCATGGGCAGAGAGCTTGACAAAGTGAAAACAGAGTCCTCTGCATGTGTCAACAATTTCCAGAAGTTTTTGGTTACTATTGATAGCAAAATGTCTAAGTGAGGAAACCAAGGGTGAGATTTTACAGCATATATTGATTTTCTCCTGCACAGATGTTCACAAAATCATCTGGATCCCATGGGGCAGCACAGTGGTGTGCATTATTAAGAAAGACAGGCTAAAAGTGACACAATCCCACAAATCCAGAGGCCATAATCAGTTCCTGATTCAGACCACTCTCCAATCCTGAGCTAATGCGGCTGTGATGAACTTTCAGTCTGAGAGGAAACTACTTTGACAATGGTTCCACTTTTTTGTTGTTGAATTTGCCTACAAAATAAGTTGAGTTCTAAACTTATTATTTTTTCATATGTCTGGTTGACAGTCAGGAATCTGTAGGAATATTGTCTTGTTTACACCATTGATAATAAACCATACCACTGAATAGCACACTCCTGTTCCCAAAAGTGAGGATGTAATACTGTCCTCACTTTTGAGTTGAAGGTGGGATTGCATGCTGACAAGACGTGACACTAATGACACTCCAATTAACATATGCATTTTAAATATGAAATGTATACAGACAGAATGGGTAAAATGTGTATTTGTACAAGAAATGCATTATTTTAGAGAGAAATTCAGTTTATGTTTTAGCAATGTAGTGCATTCAGATAAAGATCAGACCAGACATAGTGAATGGACAGGCTTTCAGCTGATGAAATGTACTGAGACATTGCATCTAGTCAGCCTTAATGCTTCACAAAACAACAGAATGTGAAAGAAAAGAAAACAAAGTCAGAAATTTACAAAAACATACTGTTTTTTTTTTTTTTTTTTTTTTTTTTTTGGTACGTTTCTCAGAAAGACTAGAAAAATCTCCAGGACCTTGGTTTAAAAGTATACGGCACTTCCAAGATTAGCATTTTTGCTGAATCCCAGACTTGCAAATAATGTTTCAATATTAAGCACAAAAATATAGAGAATATCACAAACAAAAATCTTTTTAGATTTTCTTGCTATAGCAGCAAGAACGATAATAATCTGCTTCAAACTATACATTCAAGTGTAGTTTAGATGCAGCATAACAATTTTTATCTTACTTGAGAAAATACAAACTCTGTAGTACTCTAATGTGAACACGGTGGCTGATTTAGCTTAGAACAACTTGGAAAACTGATAACAATAAATTTCCAAACAGTGAAAAAAATGTAACCATCCTAATAATACTTTCTGTGTGCCAATCAGGTAGTTTTGATTGAGTAACTAACATCACTAGCATTTGCTCTTGCTCCCAGTCTATTCCAGTGGTATAATTTCTTGAGACAATCAAGCCTCAGATAGACATGACATATTGCACATAATTTTGCTGAAAGAGTGGCAGATTCTAATTCCCTGCATCATCTGTCTCTCAGGAAGGAGGAACTAGGTGCTGCTTTTCATTCTGGCATCACCACTTTCACTGCAACTCCTAGTTTCCTTGACAAAGACATAAGAACAGCACACCTACACATACAGCTGGGGTTGAAACCATTGGGAATTTTGCTTTCCCTAAGCCTCAGAAGTAATTATCTTGCATCTTTTCCCAAGGCTTAAATGTTGTGCTTCTGAAAAACATAGAAGACCACCCCTAAATTCTCATGCAAGGGTATGGAGCCTGCCACCCTCTTTTTATACTTAAAAACCACACTTCATTCAAAGACACTTTGATTTCTTAGGTTTTGGGGTTCTAAACTATAATCAGCACTTCATTAAAAAAATACCAAGAACTGCTTATTCAGCCAGTTGCCATGTCTATTGCACTATGGTAGTCACTTAGTACAACATCAATAAATGGCCGCTTGTAGAGGGACAGACAGAATTCTGCTTGTGCATGGGATAAACCCTTACTACTATCTTATGCCTTTGGCACAGGCTGAAGTTTTAATCCCCCAACTATTATGTCTTTGGAATGAAATGAATTTTTGCAAAGAAAAAAAAAAAAAGGAGAGGGATAAAAATGAAGGGATTAGGTGAGAAGCTAAACTCAGGGAGAAGCCGTGTGATTTTAGATACTTTTATGCTTCTGTGCATGTCTTGCTGCCTCTGAGAACAAAGTGTTGAAATGATCATAAAAAAGAGGCATCATCTGCATCCACAGTAGTGGTTCTGCACTATCCATAAAAAACACATTACTACGGAACTGCTGAAATATCACATGTGATACGTACACCTCTGTCCATCTTGACCTGAGTAATCTGGGGTAAATCATGGTGGTACAGGTATGTTTATTACATTAACCGGTTTGGAAAAGATCAACACCTTTTTTCAAGCTTTCATCCAAGCTTTCATTCAAGCTTTGTCAATACTGAACAGAAGATAAATTAAGTGAACAATGTACGGTGCATAGGAGAAAAGTACCTTAAATAGTGTTTTAATGGCTGCCATTTGCTGCTGGAAGATATACTTCTAAATGCTGCTGAGATTTACACACATTTAGGTAGAAATGATGAACATCAGTTACATGTCGGTATTTGTTAGTGATAGACTGTGACACTTTGTTCCATTTGTCATCTGCTGCCTCATTTCTTGTGACCACCCCTCTCCTTTGGCATAACACACTGGGCGGCACCAGGAGGTTTATTTTAGATAGAAAACTGGCATTTTACTGATCACCAGCCAAATGAATCCTGAGGAGACAGCACATGAAGTATTGGCTTTTGTTCTGTTTGCATTGATGTGAGCACGCTCTTGCCTTCCAGTAAATAAGTAAAAAATAATGTATTTACTCTCCCCAGAGAGAGTTGTATTACTCAGTTTAGCATTAGGGTGGTGGCAGTGAGTAGGTAAGAGGGAAAAGAAAACAGTGGATTAGTTCTTGTGAGGTGCAGGAACTGAAGATCTAATCTTGTACATTAGATTTGATGCTCGGTATGAAGTTAGGTAAAAAGCGTTTAGGTCTAAAATCAAACAAATGGATGAAAAGAAATGAAGAGACATTCTATGTCTCAAATATACCAAAGAATTCATCACAGATATCTGGGAGAGTATCCCCAGTATCCCCACTATCCAACAGGTCAAAAGGAAACATTTAAAATGTTATTTATTTGCAATATAATTTAGCATTACAGATTTTTGGTTAAATAATTGCAGAGTGATGACAGGAGTAGGTTCTATAATTGACACTCCAGTATTAGCTGTAAAAATATTTTGTGACAGTTCTCTGTGATAAAGGGTCCTCTATCTTGAGCCATTTATTGAGCACATACACATAATCTAGTAGGACATCATCTGATCAAAGTTGGATACCTGACTTTGGTGTATGAGAATCATAAACTTGCTTACGGTCTATCTGGTCTGCAAACACTTCCCCATAGATCATCCAATAAGGCATGTAAAAAATGTTTTTTGCCAGCTTCCATGACGGCTCCTCATTGGGGAAGAGAATGGCTTGTCTTGCAACACCGAAGCTCATCAGAACCACCAACATGATGATGACAAAATACATCATATCTATCATCTGAATGTCATGAGAAGAAAAGAGAGAAAGAAAGAGAAGGGACAAGAGTTGAATGTATTTGTCCATATTTCCATTACGTGCTGAAAAAAAAAAAGGTTTAAACCTTAAAAATAGAATTTTCAGAAACAATTTCTTGTCAGTGTTATACACAGCATTTCATTTTCAAAGAAGGAAAATGGTATTCTTGTGTCCTTGGTTTTGCCCACTGTTGCTTTTACAAGCAATTTAAATGTTATGAATAGACTTGAAAACACGAGCTACCATCTGATCACACCAGTTGCCTGAACAATAAATAATACAGGTTCACTGGCATCAATAGCGTGGTCAAAGTAAGGGTTGCAAGTCGATGTATTGTTTATAACTGCCTACTAACAACTGTACTAAAATAAAAAGGCTGAAATAGATTATCTTATTTTCTGGTACTCATTGTCTCGGTGCAAAGGAAGGAAGCTGCATCTAACATAAGGAGTAACGGGTGGCAGAACAGCCTGTTATGGCAACATAAGGGACACCACAGTGGTAACCAGTGAGAAAGGAAAGCTACAGGCTGGATGAGAAACCAGCCTGGTGATGGGGACTGACAAATGCCATATTACCAAAAAAAATTGCATCGAACACAGACACTCAGACTATTTTTCTGCATTGCTGAATACCTCATTAGCATATGCACAACTTTAATTAGTGCCAACAAAAAGTGTCTACCCATTCAAAATGTTCCTGGAAAAAGTGGGACATCAGTCCTAGGAGGTTCTCAGCGGAAGCTGAAGATTAGAAAAGCAGCTGTGCCGGCAGTATTAGTAAGGCCCTCCAGAGAGCGGAGCAAAGTGAGAGCCCTGGGCACCAAACAGGTACAGCATAGATAGGACCTACTGACTGTGAAAAAAATGTGAGTCCTGCATGGCCTCTGTTAAGCTCCCTCAAGAAGTTGTAATTATACATTTAGTTACAGGCCTTTATTTATAATAGAATTATGACAGAGCCTTTTTTTACAGCTATGGAAGTCTCCAGCCAAAGTTCAACCAAAGGGCTCTAAACCTTCTGAGTCTTAAACCCTTCAGCCTGTATTCTCTGGCACAGCTGCATGCTGCGTGCCTTAAAGGCAGGCAGGTGTGCAACCCATGTGCATCTCAGGTGGTGGTGGCCTGACAGGCCCATGCTGCAGCTTGAGAGCAGGCTGGCTCATTTCATCTGGTGGATGAGGTGGGGGACTCTTTCAGCAGATGGATCTGCCACTGTTGTGGGGGTACTGCAGCTCTGAAGCACAGGGAGAGAGACAGGAGATTGAAGAAACACTGAGAAACTGACCAATAGAGAAAACAGAGGAGTAAACAGAAAGGGATATTCTTGTATTAAGAGAGAGACTGGAGAGAAAGAGACCTGCAGGACAGGGTCCTGCTGGGAGAGCCTTAAGAAGCCAGAAAGATGGAACTGGGGAAGGTGAAAAGAAGCAGGGAAAAATGAAAATATAGAGGTACTTAAAAAAATGCAGGAAAGAAAGACGGAAAGAAAAAAACAAAACACAACTAGGGAGGTGGGAGAGGAAAACAAATGCCTTAAAGAAATATGAATCATATACATTCCTATGTTATTCAGGGCATTCATCTTTCAAGAAAACCCGATTGAAGAGGAATTCCAGATAATTTTATCTCAGAAGGCAACCTGAAATGGGAAGCTGCATAATTACATTTAGTTCTTGCTGTCTTCAGCAAAGAAATATAGTGATGAAACCTGTATCCTCCCTTCTTCTCTGATGTTTTCAGGTTGAAATATATGATGTAATATGATTTAATAAACATAACAATTATTTGCTGGAAATTTAAGAAAATTTCTTACATGCTTACAAAGTTTTTGAGAAGGTTTGAACTCACGTTGCAAGACATTAAATTGTCAGTGTTATTTACTCTCTTTTCAAGCACTTTATTATCTTTTCCCTCCTTCAGTGTGTTCCCTCTCAAAAACTTCACTATCTCAAAATCTGATGAATTAGATAGTTGAGTTTTCACTGACTGTAATAGGCAGTGTGTAAAGCCCTTTGGCCTGTAGGGTCAAATTACAATTGCTGTTTTAACAAGGCAATGTTCTTTTCAGTCATTTTGTAGAAAATTTTAGTCACTTATTTTAAAAAGTGATAAAATGAGGTGTTTGGTGTAGTTTTATTAACAAGTTGTCTCTTATTCTCCTCTTTAAAAAAATCTTTAATTTTTTTTTATTATTATTTTTTTTTTTTTCCAATAGAAACAATAAAAAAGTGGACATTCCCACACAGGAAGAAAACTAATATACTTCTGACTCTCTTGGCATGCTACAGTGGTCGCATTTCATTCCTAAATAGAAATGAAGTAAATATACTCTTGTGCAGAGATTAGAAGAACAGTATAAGTTCATTCTGCAGCTGAAATTAGTTGACAATAATAAATTTGTCCATTAGCTTTCTCCTCCTCTCTCCATCCTTACTTCTAAACCTCTCAAGTCCATTTGTGCCCTTTGCATATTTGCTCATAAGGCCCAGAGGCAAAACCTATTACAGCTGCTGTATTGGGTGCAATGGAGAGGCAGGTAAAGGGAAAGTTGCTGAACACTGGAAAGATGGAAGGAGTCATCCGTTCTCTCCTGAGTCTAAAAGTTTGTTTAAAGAGAATCCCAGCATACAAGCTCAGTCTGTGGACTGCGTTAAGTATAGTTTGCTGAGGAGCTCAATAGCCATGATAGGCTTACTCTGAAGAAATATGTAGAAATTGATTGTCTCCACAGTACTGAATGGTACTTGCAAGATGATGAAAAAGAAAGAACGCAAGGAGATAGATGGGCATGTGCTTTGAAAATAGGCAGTACAGCAGGGAGTGAGCAGGTGCAACTCTCAGGGAAGCCTATGCATGTTATAAATTGGGTTGGCCGTTGCACATGGGAATAAGACGGCCAGAAAACAGATGTGAGGGGCAAATTTATGTAACTCAAACCAGCTGGGCATTGCATGTGTTTGGGCAAAGTAAATGTGTCAGAGTTGCTGAGTGCATGGAAAACCGGATGAGGCATGGAAATCAAATAACAGGAAGGCACAAAATAAAATAACTTCCCTTCTTTACAAATGCCCACACCTTCACAGTATTCTGGTAGCTGAATTCAAAACCCTCTGTGTGGGTACCCAAACCTACAGGGGTTAATGATTTTCCTACATTTGTTTTCCAGTGAAAGTGGAGCAAAGCTTAATTCATGTGAGAATGACAAAGGGATGGAAATTATTTTATTTTGCTGTTTTCAACCATTTCCCTTCTGTTGGCCACGGGAGAAAAAAAGCCACTGTTTATACTACTGGGGAAGCTGGGCTCCTATCAGCCCTCCATAATTCTCACTGTTGGAAGGTTGTTATCCACCGCCAGTCCGTTTAATATTGAACTGGCTTTTGAATGGCCTTTGCTACCACCACAGCTCTGAAACTTTTGGTCATGCCATTTGTGAAAATTAGTGCACAACAGAAGGATAGATGTTTTTTCAGGAGTTTTATACATGGTGTGCTGTGTAATTCCTAATGACCACCATATTCTCCGATGAAGACACATGGTGCAACTGGGACAGGAATGAAACAAACAATAATGCAGTGGTTCCCCTGTGGCTTTGGTTTTTTTACTTGTCTTGATGTCCTTTTCCAGTAATATACAGCAAGAATTCTGGAGTGTTTTCTCTGCTGCACTTTGGAGCTCTGCAAAGCCTCTCCCATCAACAAATACCTGCTATTACTACTGAAATATATATATATAAATACATATATATATATATAAAAATAAAGTAAAAATGTATATATCCAGCATCAAATATTGCTTGATTTCCATTACATGAGCTTACTATTATGTGAATTATTAATATTCCTGCAACACTATATAGATGTGATACGGTCAGGGGACAGAGACTGCAGTTAGGCACGTGGATTTCTCACCTCTCAGGGATACACCTGAACAGGCAGAGTGCAAGGATATGTGGATATGGAATAAAATATAGAAAGGTCAGCCATAATCATAACTATTACAATTCCAAATATACTACACCTACAACAACACAATTTCTTTAGGAATCTCGAAGTATGGAATCTTTTTTTCTTTTAACTTTAATGAAGTTAAGAGTTTGCAACAATTTTGCAATTAATTAAGAGTTTGTACCCTTTGGATTTATTGTAAATGATGTAGGATGACTTTGGTATTCAAGAGAGATCTAACAGAAAGATAAGCAATACATTATCAAATACAACAAGAAGTGTCTAATTGCCAGTTTTGGGGGATCTGTGCAGATGACTTGAATCAAGAAGGACCTGATTTTAGTTTACATGGAAATACTAATCTGTAAAAAAAAAAAAAGTGATTACACTGACAAGTCCAAAGACAGAGTCAAGAACGTTATTGCAGAAAATAGAAGCCATAAACCAAATTTTCTTACCATTTTTCCAATCATCATAACATACGGTCCCAAGTACTTGTTTACTCCAAAGATGTCTAGTAGCCGTATGTACCAGTAAATGATGTTCACACAGTATATCACCCGGCCATCGCTCCGAAGTGGCAGATCTTGCAAACGGAGGACCATCCCAACAGAGAACAGGAGGATAGCTATGAGATCTGTAACATTCCAGTACTCCTGCAGCCAAACTTTCACTTTTTGTAACAATTTTCCAGGCTCTGACATCAGTATCTGAAGGACAAAGGACGTGGAGAGGAGCCAGCTGAGTTGTCTTAATTTAAGCCTGTATAAAGCTAAAGTAATCAGATTGGTGCTACACAAGCCAAAATCAAAGCTGATAGCTTCCTAACACATAAATACCTTGTACAGTCTTTGATTTCTTTTGTGAAAGCTTGAACATGAAACTCAAGTGTAGTATAACCCTGCAACTATATACACAACATGTAATTTCTTTTGATAGAAGGAAGAAAACCTCAGTTCTTCTGAAATCCCCACAAAATAAGAAGAAATTTATGTTTGACTTTCTGTTTTTCAGATTGATCTTAATTATTCTTGGAATAGGGGAGAAAACATAGAAAGGTACTTAATAATTTCACTTTAGATTTAAAGCTTTAGATTTAAAGAAAATTATTCTAAGATGTCCATGAAACTATTAAGAAATAATTTATGACCATGAAGATCTTGATTTTGCATTAAATTCAGTAAAGATTAGCTCCTATTTGGAGTTTTTGAAAATTCATTTCCACAGCTGAGAACATAATTCATAAAAATAATTAATCTTACCTTATGAATTTATCATCACTCTATTTGCAAGATCATTTGGGAGAGCTGATTGTTCCCCTGAATTACTGTTGAAACTATTCTGAAAATGATTTCTATGAATAATTCCTAGCTTTCAGTCAGTTAACAAGCTGTTTGTTTTCATTTTCTATATTTAGCCCAAGAACGTTTGAGCAGACTCATGCAGTTCCTTGAAGAGAGGAATGCCATTCTTACAATTTTCTTACAGTTCATTTTCAGAATGAATTTCAGGCTCATTTCCCATGAACATCTGGTTAGGAATCCATTCCCACAAAAGTTCTTGAAAAACTTTTGTGGAAAGGAGAATTTGGGGTGAATATAAATGGGGTGAATTGGGATGAGATAAAAATGGCACACGATTCATGCTGGCAGTCTGCCACCTATGGAGCCAGGGATGCCTTGATTCCATCCGTGCTGTGGAGCCCTCGTGTGGCTGCCGCCTCCCTCTTCCATTTTCTTTCTGTTACAGATACACATGAATGAATTTTCCTCTGATCCTTTTGTTTATAAAGTAGAATTTGCCATGTGGTGTTTGAAACTTACCTTTGGAGTCTAAGTGGCTGTTGCAGGAGCATTTTGCCTCTAGTCCTCAAAAACACTGGCTACAGATTGGACACACGTAGATGGCAACAAATTCAGCCCAAGGGTACAAATGTGCTATTTCAGTTGAGGTCAGCAGGACTCACACCCACTCACATCAGGGCTGAATTTGGCCTCTGGTGCCATTGTGGAATAAATGCACATTTGGCCAAGTGGAAGTGGCACAGCTGTAGCTGCGGGTTGGAAAGACAATGAGGTGCAGGGGACGACAGAGCACTATCACTGTGCTGGCAGATCGAGTGCCACATTTAAATACTCCTTCTGCTCTACGTGCCTGCTTAGCATCTTTAGGGAGATGCATTCTATTTCTTGACATAATTAGCAAGAAATTTCAAAATTAAATGGGGGAAAACCTATTAGAAATGTGCTGCAGTATTCAGCATGGATATAATTTTTTCCCCCAGTTACAGCTATTTTTATTGCAGGCCTTTGCATGAGATACTTGGGCAGATAGAATAACTGTGAATTTCGAGTGAACTCTGGATGCAGACTTTTTGGTTGGCATATCCCTATGTCTTTGTGCCCATTCCATAATACTGTGTCTCCCTTCCCTCTCCCTAAAACATACTTCATACTTCATACTTGGACAACATTTCAAGGATAGTGGCGAAGCTTTAAGATATATCAGATCTCCATGCCTTATTTGTGAATGCTATTTAACACTCATCATGCAGAAATCTGAATAGAGAAATTCAATGGAAGCAAAGGTTTTATACAGAGAAGAAAGGCACTCTCAATTTTAAATGGAAGAAGGTTGTCAGACCTATTGAAAACACCTGAAGGACAATGTGATCACTGGTTACAGTGAACACAGATTTGTGAGGGAAAGGTTCTGATTAACTATTTTAATTTCTTTTTATGACAAGGTCACCCATCTAGTTGACAAAGGGAAACCAGTTAATGTTATCCTTTTGGATTTCAGTGAAGGTTTTGATATTGTTTCTCAGTATCCTTCTGGATAAAACATCCGGCATGCAGCTAGAGAAAAACATAATGCTATTGGTGAGCAATTGGCTGACGGGTCAGGCCCAAAGGGTTATAGTAAATGGGGTTACATCAAGCTGGCAGATGGTCAATAGCGGGGCTCTCCAGGGCTCCATTTTAATACTGGTTCTCTTTAAAACCTTCAAGAATGACTTGAGTGTAGGACTATAAGGTGTTTCAAGCAAGTTTGCTGATGAAACTAAACTGGGAGGAGCTCTTGACTCCATCAAGGATAAAGAGGCCTTGCAAAGACATCTAGATGGACTGGAGAGCTGGGCAACTACCAACCACATAAAGTTTTTTAGTAAGAGCAAGTACCAGATTCTGCACCTGCGAAGGGGCAACCTCAGCTATACCTACAGACTGGGAGATGAGACACTGGGAGTCTTGGCTGACAGCAAGTTGTATGAGCCAACAGTGCACACAGGCAGCCAGGAAGGCCAACTGTATCCTGGGGTGCATCAAGCATGGCACTGCCACATATTTGAGGGAAGGGGCAGTCCCACACTGAAGTGCACTAGTGTGTCCTCATCTGGAGTACTGTGTGCAGTTTTGGCACCACAGTACAAAAAAGGACATAACATTATTAAAGAGTGTCCAAAGGAGGGCTACAAAGATGGTGAGGGGTTGAAAGAAGATGAAGTTTGAGGAGTGGCAGAGGTCCTTTGGCTTGTTCAGCCCAGAGCAGGGCAGGCTTAGGGGAGGTCTCATTGCAGCCTTCATCTCCTCACAGAGAATGGAGGGGTAGTGCTGAGCTCTGCTCTCTGGTGATGTGATAAGAGGCAAAGGCATGGAGCTGCTTCAGAGGAGCTGTCTTATGTGTTTGGGGTGACTTTACCTCTCTCATCTTCTCTATTCCCAGAGTGAAAATGTACGAGATGACAATCCATTCCTGTGTCGATGGCCAGCGATCCATCTTCACTAACACTATGTAATTGAACAGCATTAAGTAGCCTATATATGCCAGCTGTAAAGAAACAAAATGAAATGAATATCAGTAGTCATCACATTTATACAAGCAAGCCACTTCCTCTTTTATGATTTGATATTCCTAATTCCAGTGTACCCAGAACTTTAAACAGACAAAAGAGGAATCAGAGAGCTTGTCCAAAAAAGCTCACATTAGCACATACAATATGGAATCTGCAAAGTACACGAACAAATATCCTCTTCTCTGGCTACATCCATCTCTCCAACAAAACTGCATTAATGCAGTCTCCTCTGATTGTCCTATAGTAACAGTCCTGTCACATACCACGGTGCCAAACACCAAAAACTAATTTACTAAGTTACATATGTGAATATTTCTTCCTCATTTACTTTCTAACATTCATTACTCCCCTAGCACACCTCCTCTGTGCTTCTTCTCCTGGTTTGTTTAACTTGGACTCACTCTGACATTTCACATCCTTTCTGCTGGCACCCAGGCACAATCTTGTCTGGCACCCAGAATGTTCTATGTATTGATAGACACGTCCTCAACCAGTATATTGCTGCCTTAATTTCCACTACGATTCCTCCCCAAAAACTTCTAAACATACTGATGCAGCAATGCATAGTCATGCATTTATTTGCCTTATATTTTCTGCAAGGTTTTGAGTGCAGTGGTGGTTTTTTTCTTTTTCTTTTTTTTTTTTTTTCCCTTCTCTGATACATCTACCTTCTGGCCTAATCTTTCATCCAATTGTAAACACAAATTAAGACTCTGTTTTTTTTTTGTCCATTCCGAGTATAGTCAAATGGTTGGTCAGAAAAAGATAAGATGAGCAAACTGCATCATCGAAATCACAAAACTCACAGAAGCCAAGGTGTCACACTGGAATGTGGGCTATAGCATTTCTGAGTTTCTGTAGCTGGGCTCTGTGGTGGCCTGAATCCAACTTCCTACCTACTTTGCCTTTCGAACAGCAGCCCTACAAGAGTATGCATCTAAAGCCAAATTTAAATCAGAGAAAAGATTATTCAGTTCCATACATGAACTTTTATAATTGCTGTTGCAGAAAACTTACTGCACACATCTGTATTTCAATACAACTCTTTCTCGACTGCACATTACTCACAACTATTAAGTGTTCAGTATCAGACTTCAGATGAAACAGCCATTGAAAAGCTTGGGACTTTTAGGGTAGGACTATTTAAGTGGTCAGAATCTCAAAGAATGGGATTAATGGTCTTCTTGGCTTGGCTTATGCTTTGTGTAGAAGTCACAGGATTCTTGCTTTCCTTTCAGTTGCTGAACTGAAGGATACATGAGAAAATTCTTTGTGTTGGCCATCAATATCTGCACAGATAAGGAAGCCAATTGAATCATGGCTTCTCATTTGCAGGAAGTGATCACACTGGTCCTTCTGTTTGTGAGTGATGATAGATTGCAGCTCTGGATAATCTGGAATTACCTTGGTCTTCCCTTACCACTCCTGAAGGAAACTGACCATATATACTGACTTAGGTCAGTATCTAGGTATCAGCTGAGTCAACAGGAACTCAATTTGGGTGGGCAGAACTATACATGCCTCGCTGAAACAACACCTACTACACTGAAAAAAACCCCCACCAAGAAACAAACAAAAAAGACAGTGTCACACAGCATACCTCTTAGAACATGTTTATTAGATCTGATGGATAACCATTTCACAGCAATCTTATTAATTCGGTCTGACTCAGCAGCCTTTGCTGAGCATTTGTAGTTAAAAGAATCAGGACACTAAGGTGACAGAAACCGTAGGAAACTCAGCGTAAGCAAGAGCTTTTCATTTTTATTGGGTTTCATGTGAGCTTTTTTTGTGACTGTTTTTTTGTCAATTCATATTTACTTGAAAATTTTTGCTTGATAAAACAATTATATCTTGATTTAAGAATGAAGTGATGCTAAAATCACATCATTTTCACCCCAAGAAACCAGCCCTTCCGACAAGGGTGACATCCTCCCTGTCCCTCTCTAAACCTGTAAATTCAGTCTTCCAATCTCACACTGCTGTGAAATCTCACTGCAGATACCTATACAGATACTCAAGATTTTTTGAAAGTGCTACTATACAAATAGCTGAACCCCCTTTATCTTGCTCTTACTTAGAGCTTGGGGTTGCCATCTTCACCCCTGAAGCTAGCACGTGAAGAAACTAAGCAGAAGAATACTTGTTAAAAAGTTTCAAGGATGTATTCCTCCCTACATTCCTGTGGATACTGTCATATTGTGTATACTTGAGTACACATCACAATAAAGGACAAACCTGTATATTGCAAGAGAGTTCTTCAAGAATGAGACTACCTTCCTCTCTTTTCACTGACTGCAATAATTAAATGATCAAAAAGTGAAGTGGTCCTAAGATGAAAAAATTGGGACAGAGCTGTTCTGATGCTTAGAAAATGACTTTTGCCAGATGTTCAATGCCTCTTTTAACTCCTCAAGGAGGTAGAAATGTGTCTTCTTAGATCATGCTAGCATTTCAGTCTAAAGCTTATATTTAAATAGGGATAGTCTTCATCTTCCTCTTGGGTAGTCTGTGGGATGAAACCTGTGAATCAAGCCTTTCAATGCAACAGTTACAAAAGAGAATAGAGTTGTTGACTTTCAAAACTATTTCACGACAGAGAGGAAGACAAAAAGCTGTTTATAAATTTTCTTAGTACTTAAAAATATTTCTTACTGAAAATCCCCCACAATTAAACCACTCTTGTATACTTTAAGAATGAAGGTGGATATTGAGACATATAGAATAACAGCAGATAGTTAGATGTAGAATAAACAAACAATTTTAAATGTCATGCAATAAAGGCATAGTCACCTTCCATTTTGGGCTGTGAGATGTAAGATTTTGAGGACTGCTTCTGAAATCTAGGATTAACATTTCTGTCTATATGCTTGCAAAAAGGCAGCTAGGCTGTGCAACTCTAATCCCATTTGAGTTATTTTCTTTTTGCTTTTCAATATAGCCAACTGGTCAAGAACTACAACCAGAATGCACCTTAATTTGCTCTTGAAACACAGGACAGCCAAGATCCACCTTTAATAAGTGACCTTGAATGAGATCTGCCTCAGGACATAAAACTGTAGAAACAGGTCTAAATGGAAACACAATATTGATTTCTTTCTCCTGTTTCAGAATTGAAATAACAGGGAAAGCCAGAATGCTTCTTTCTGTTTACAGTGAAAAGACTTTTCTGGTTATGCATAATACATATTGCAATTGATAATGAGACTAAGCTGCTGCTGAGCAGTTTCTAGATTCATTGGGCTGATTAACCTTTAATGGCTACAGTTCAGCATGTAGTAACTCCAATTGCCAAACTGGAGCTATTTGCTAGAATAAGCAGTCTACCACAGTTTGATCTCTGTAGATGTGAGTTGCTCCTGCTGTCTGTAGATGTATTGTTTGGATTCCAGTAATGCATTTTTTCTTTTAAGTCATCTTCAGGAGGTGGGAGAGAAATGCATTTCTTTGTGATTTGCTGTGCATTCAGCAGAATGATTGAAAATTTAACTGGGAAGGACCATGAGAAATCAACTAGCCAATTCCAGACTGCCAATGTGGAATTAATTGCAATGTGCCATATTGGACATATGTTTTGATAAGATAGACTTAGAAATTATTAACAATGGAGAATCTACTGTTTCCTTACACAATTTATAACAATATGACTCAGAACAGTTAAAAGCTGTTTCCTAACATTTTGCCAACAACTGTCTTGCTGCAGTTATATTCAGCAAGGATTCTATTCCTCTTTTCAGCAACTACCATGTATTTGAAGACAGAACTTCTGCAGTCATTTTATTCCTAGAGAAAATAACCTCACTTCCTTAAGACTTTCCCCTTAAGTTGTATTTTACAGACCTCTGGATAAATTTTTTTTCTTTTTTGTTAGTAGCCTTCAAACCAGTCCACATCTGTCATGTGATGCATAAAGTGAAATGGCTTACAGTACTCTAATTATGTAGACTGAAAAGATTCATTTCTGTGTTTGTTTTACTTTTTGATCTCATCTTTCTATAATATAAATATAATGCAGTGCCATCTGCAAAACTTCATAATTGAAGTTTTGAGTGAAAATATCAAACAATACCTGATGTAGGAGAGACCCTAATGGAATCCTTTCCAATCCCTGATTCCAGCTGGATAGCGAGTAATTGATATATACTCCTAACAACCAATCAACAAAAGGCTTTGTATATGTAATAACTTGTAATATGGCAATGATAAATTTACCTATGAGATTACCTAGAAAAGTTTTTGACAATTTCTTGCTGTAGTCAAAATATATTACCTTAGTTTTTGTTTGTTTGTTTGTTTCTATATCACGTGCACTGTCTGCTTCTTTATAACACAGGGATATTGGACTGGTTAGACATAATTTAATATATACTGACTGCTTTCATAGTGTTGTTACCTTACGGCTACTCACAGCAACACTTTAATTAGACAGAGGCATTTGCAGACTAGTAAAACAACAAAGCAAAAATGTCCCAAGGAAAGATATGCTCTGCTGGTTTCTTATTTTCATCCATCATTATGTTATCTGATATCCTGATTAAAATCAGCCTCCTGCTGGGCTTAGTATTGGGAATTCTCCTATTTGGAATTCTTTGGGCACACTGACTTCAGCAAGCTACTTGTACTTGAAGAATAACCTAGAGTTAATCATTAAGTTCATGAATGAACATTTAAAACTCCTAGGTTAGCAAGTGCTAGATGACCACAAAAGATTAAGTTCTTTATGGATAAATCCTCCAATGCAGACAGATGAAGACTCTCAAAGAAATACACAGTATGATCTTAATTCAGTGTCAGTACTTGTCCATTCAGCCCAATCATAGAATCACAGAAACACCAAGGAGCAGCAGTATAACAAAAAAGATATCTTACTGTGTAAAACCAAAATTTGACGATGGGAGCATTGTAGAACTCGTAAATCTTTCTTCCAACAGGAATCAGTCTGTGCCTGCTCTGTACTTCCTCTTCTTCCTTCTTTCTTGAGGATTCTCCATTCCCCCGTCCCAGCATTGCCTACAAAAACAGACATCCTTATGTTTCTTTATTTCTGAAGGACAAATTAAGGTATTTTAAAAAGAAAAAATTAAAAAGGAAACTTTTCAAAGCTTATCTGATTTCTTATCTTTAGACAAAATCAGATGGCCATCGCTATGTGCAAAATGTTTTGTTCTCAGACTATCTTTTACGGAGGAAAACGCTGCTGTTTAGTTCCTTCTAAACTGCAACAGTAAAACTTCAGCAGTAGTGAACTCCTTGACTGGTGAACAAAAAATGAGATGTGGAGAACATTTCTCCTTTTGTCTTTATAGACAGAGAGATTTTTTACCTGACAACAGTTTCTTACTATGTACAATAAACAAATGCAAACAGAAAACAGATAAGTTTTGTTTTTAAACAAAGAAAAGTTCGGAAGGTTGATACTGAAAGGGAACAGGAGGAAATGTGAATTAGCATTTGCTGGACTGGGAGCAATGAAGCTAAGGACTGTTTTCATGTTGATCATAGGATCCATTGCAAGCCATGATCCCATGGGCCATGAACTTCACATGGATGTAGAGGAACGACCAGTCGATTTCAGGGCTTTAGATCAAAAGGTCCTTCTACATCTCCACAGCTTCTTCTATAATGAAGTCCCAGTGTGCTCGTGTACTACCTCTGGTTGGCTTGACTTCATTGTAACCACTGAAATTCAGACTTGCTGAAGATCTACAGGGAGCTATGGACTCTGTGTTCACTCGTAATGTCTTGTCCAGCTTCAAAGAGAAGTGGAAGGAGAGTCTACATTTCACGCATTCTGAAGTTAATGCTAATAAAAGGTTTCACTTTGTGCTTAGAGTACAGATTGATCTATTAAGTATTCTTAAAAGCAAATCTTTCGTGAATAGTATTGTATAGTGGATTTTAGGTCACTGTGCCCTGAGCAAGTTCTTACTACTTAGTTTGTGGCAGTAGCTATAGATTGCAGCACTTCGGCACATGAAAGCAACTGCTTGAATCAAGAGGCAACCATCCTAAGTACACAGGGATTGCATCATGATGCCTTTATTGAAATGCTTTTCTAATGCTTTTCTACAAGTAGATCAAATCATTTTTTGTACATTTATGTTAAATGAACTACACGTTCAACATCCCTAAAGGTAAGAGTGTTCTCATCACAACTTAAAAACGTGGAAAATTAAGTCACTGAAAAAAGTAGTGAGATGCCAGACAGATTATCTTTCAGTGAAAAGGTCCTTCTTTTATTCTGTGTTCTCAGATTCAATAGGTAGTTCAGGGCATTCTTATGTAACTAATCAACTTCAGTTGAGTTATTGAGCTATTTCATCTAATTCTAGTACCCTGCAATTCTCAATTCTCATTTCTCACATTTTTAAAAGTAAGTAAGAAATGGAAGAATCACAATCTTTCTCTCTCTCTCTTTTTTTTTTTTTTTTCCCCCTCTTTCTTTCTCTCTATCTTTTATTGTTTTTCTTTTCCCTTGTAGGTCTCATGTGGAGCAATTTCTACAAGTCTTTGGTCCCACAAAAGAGCAAGCTGTAATGATAAACTGATCAACTTTTTTGTCTTTCATTTTAGGTATTCGTAACATTATTGAGACTATGATCCTAGACATTTGCTCACTATTATTTCTATTTCAATCAAATATGCAATTAGTTTTTCTCACTGTTGTTATTACTGTCCATACGGTCTCTTATATACTTGAATTTAACCATCCACCTATGTTACCCTTCAAACTTGTAATAAAATAGAACAAAGATTCATGACACAAGTATATAATACCAAAACGAACATGTTTTAATTAATTTACCCATTTACCTTTTTATGCCTGCAGATTCCTAAGCTTATCCCCATAAATGTAAGTAAAACAAAGCATATTCAAAAATCAATGAAACTTCCTGATGATTCTCATGGAGCACTTTAAAACCCTTTAAAGTCCATTGATATTTTTGTAAGAAAGGAGAAAGATGTATCTACTTAGGAGAGAAGGAAAGTACTCATTAGGTGAGCAGACAGTCTGCAAGAACATGAGATGTACTGTGTATAACTATAGTAACAGAGGCCATACCACCTTCACAAAAGCCCAAGTATTATTATCTGAAATCTACAAAACCAAACTGATTCCCAACTCTATAACAAGGATTGGTTATGTTTTTTTGGGGGGAAAAAAAGTGCAATAAAATTCATATATTTTGAAAATATTCTATCCCTAAGAAAGCAATTTCCCTGCTTCTCTCTACCTCCTGACACTGTCTTAGAGAAAACTGCCATCTGGCGCTTCAGATATTTCTGCAGCTTTTCCCAAGGCTTTGTCTCTGCTGTCCTCTGGTGCCCAAGAATTTTGCAGGAGAGTGGAAATAAATGCTGGCAGCTTAAACAAATGAGCAGTGCCATGCTTTAGCAAAGGGGATTGTTTTACAATTCTTCACAACTATATATATTTACTAATTCTGAGAGTCCCTCAGTTCTCACTGAAATGAATGAGTTGTGTGTGATTTTAGGATAATGTTCCATCAGTACATGGATTTATGCACATGGATGCTGATTTCTTGTTTGTTACTGCTTTCTTGTTAATAAATGATGCTCTAATTTTATCTCATTATGTTTTTGAATTAGTGGCGTACTGTACTGTACTAACCTCTCCCCTCCTCCATGCTACAGATGGGGAATTGCTCTGAGATGGCCAGGGATTAGATTTGACCTAATGTCTCCGACTGTTAATTATATCACGGTATTAACAATTTGAAAATCCTCCCCAATTAGAGACACACAGAAATAATTTAAGTCACAGTGTTAACAGAATAGCTGCAATGCCAAACAAATGTGTTTCCACTCGGAGGAGAAAGCAAGAGGGTGGGAATAACTGAAGACACTGCTCTGCGTGGGCGGCATCTCTTTCTCTAATACACAGTTTTGTTCATGATTCAGTATGAGTCATGCAAGGTAAGCCTGACAGCAGTGTAACAGTAAATTACTGTACAACTGCATCACTGTAGCCTGAGGGGGTTGATGCCTGCGTACTTTTTACATGGAGATTTTCTAATCAGGATGCTGGTGGGTTCATTGTTGTTTCCTTCCCTCCTCCTCCCTTTTGTTTCATTTAGTTTAGGACTGATCATTGACAGAGAACCAGGGCAGTTTTGGGCTCTGCATTTTTTGCATTAACCTATGTTAATGATCTAGTGATAATTTAATCTTCTTTTATAATTAAATGATGGGAGTTTTAGTCCAGCTATTATGACCACAAGCTCTTCATAGTTTATCCTTAGTGAAATGTACATGCTGCACATAGACTTAACATGTACTCACAAAGAAACTGGTGTGGAAATGGTACACAGCTGGGTGGATATACCACTTATCTCTCCCTGCACAACCCCTTGCACCCTGCGGTGCGCAGCTCCATGCTAATTGCTCCAGAGCAATCATTCTCTGCACTGAACTACTGGCAGGAGAAAGTGTTTAGTGCCTTTGAGTTATAGGTTTTTCACCTGCTCAGGTTCTTTAAGATGAAGAAGAGATAAAGCACCAGGAGCTCAGTCCTCCTGACTGCTGACCACAGCAAGAGATGGAGAGTGCTGGAGCAGTTGCATGGCAGAGGCACGTGAAGCTTCTGAGCTTAATGAGGAGGAAATTCCTTGTTATGGAGAAGGCCAATGCTGGCCCTTCTGCTGCATGAGCCCCAGCACCTTACACTGCTGTTTTTCATATGGGCTGCAGGGGTGCTGTTGCACTGCCTTGATTGTAGTAGTCGCCTACTACAGGGTGCCTCACTTCTTGCATGTGAGATGCTACAAGCATCGGTACCCTAACGGGTGGACAAGCTGGAGGTGGGTCTGACTGCACTGGTGTTCAGCCATTTCTAGGGTGAGAACCACAGTTTTACTGGTTAGATATTCACTGAGCTCTTGCAGTGGAGAAAAATTTAAGCATAGATACTATGGATAAGATACATGCATGCCCAGAGGCCAACATAACCAGCTTTCCTGCTGATAGTTCTGACTCAAGACTATAAGTGCCCATGGAAATCCAAACCTTCTATTCTCTGCAGAAAATAGAACAAAGCAGCAAATGAAATATCTTCTAAAGGAGTTTGATAAGTTATTCTGCATTGTGAAGTAACACCATTTACTGGGAAAATACTGTAAGGGAACAATTAGGCCACATAAGGATTATGATGCTTCTAGTTACTGCTTCCAGAAACACTGTCATTTTGGGATGCGGCTAGACCACTGGTGTTTCTGAATAGCCAAAAAGCTAGCAGCTAACCACAAAATGTCCCTGCCTTTCAGATTTTTAGCCCTTCTGCTCTGGTAGGTCTAAATATTCAGGATTAATAACCAGGAGCTCCATCTATAAATTGTGGTAAATTGCTTGGTGCCGAGGGAGTGGTGATGACAGCAATATTTGAGATTGGTTTTGTGAGTAGCTGCTATAAGGAAAGCCTGTTGCCTAGCATCTAGGTGTTAAAGAAATGTGTGCCCAGCACTCTCAAATATCTGCTATGAAGCTAAAAGCAGGTGTGAGTAACAAGTAGTTTATAGTAAATAAACTATTCATCTTTACATAGTATAGCCAAATGTTCACCTACATATCAGATTCTTTGAGAGGAGCATAAAATAAACACATAGTCTGCACCCATGTGGGGACTTACTTTATTGTTGTTGTTGTGATTGCATAATTTTGTGCAAACAAAGTGTTAAAACAGTGAAAAAAATCACCTTACCTTGTGTATACCTCATCTACACTGCACACATGCAGTCCAGATGAAGCAAACAAATAAAACTCTAGTAATCCCTTAAAGAATCTAATTGTTAGTCCTGAAAACGAACAAACAAACAAACAAAAAAAAAAAAAAAGGAGAAAAACATGCACTTTATTTTGAATGCAACTGGTTAAAATTGAAGTTAGTCATCAAACCAAAATATCAGTTATCAAAACAGATTATCTTACAAATGCTTTGCAGTGGGTGTTACAGATAATCTTAATGGACTGAGTATTATTAACATGGCCAAAGTGGGACTTCCCAAAGGCACTTCCCAAATGAGATGCCTTTTTATTATGGGACGTCAGTTGGCCAGGCAATTTGATTAAGGTCAGGACAACTCAAATTTTACTCCACTCGTCTTCTTATATGTAGAACATGCTAGTAGGAAAACTCTTCTGACATAGTGCCTTAAGAGAACTAAGTATCCAACAACAGAAACACATGCAAAGATCTCTGATTGTACTATATACCCCTCCTTACCATAGTAAGGCATAGCTGGTGTTATATCAAAATCCATGTAAAGAAGTCTACACTACAGATTATACAGAAAAAAACAACAAAGATCTTAGGTAAGAAGTGTTCCAAAGATCTTGTTTCATTATGTTGTGAACATCATGGCAGTATTCCTTACATTTACAGAAAAAGGTGCATCCCCCTGAAACTTCACTAGAATGATGCAACAAATTCAAGGGAGTAGAAGGGCAGAGTCAAGGATAGGAAAGAGCCATCGGACTGTGTCAGCACATTGAAAGAGGAAGGAAGGGAGGGAAAATCTAAGATTCATCTGGCAAAGAATATACAGTTCGATGCATCACTTCCTTGTAGCAGGAGTCAGAAGGTAAAAAGGGAAGACAGCATTGAAGACAAGAAACCAGGAGCTGGGTTAACTGCAGAGAGATGGAAATGAATTCCTCCCCAAATCTCTCCCCAGTGCCAAGAAAAAAGGCAGTTTATGAAGTGCTTATATGATTTGAATAGGCACTTCATGAGTGGATCAGAAGCCAGGAGTAGTAAATTGCAATAATAGCTGATGAGTGCAGAACAGCCCATTGTGACTATTCTGGCTTGTGGTCCTTCCCAACAGCCAGGTTCTTGCCTGCAAACGGGTCCTGCAGGTGGGTCTTGTGGGCTGCTCCTTCAGCTTGCCTGCATATTGGGTCCTGTAGACAGGTCCTTCTGCCTGCCTGCAGGCAGGCTCCTGAGGGCAGCTCCGGCTGTTTGCCTGTGGGAAATAGCCTTTTTTTTTTTTTTTTAATTAACCAGGAAAGTCCCTTCTACTTCTACTCCTTTATCCTGACCTTGAAAGACTTGTTTAAGGCCTGCCAAAAGATATCACAATCAAAATTAAGAAACCAAATCAAACTAAGGTGAGGCAGGTCTGACAACACTCGGTAGCTATATAATTTTCACTCTTGATAATTTTAACTGCTGATACATGTATAATTTTCAGACCTTGAGCTATCTGGTCCTCTTTGTCTTGTAAATCATTAATCTAACCTTCCTTGCAAAATTCTTCTGAGCTACAGAAACTCTTACCAAGTGTTGAGCTGTCTAGCTGCTTGTCAGTGTATTCAGTTGATTGAAAACTGCATGTCTTAGTGTGAGAGGCATTGACTACAAATTCATGAAGAATTTTGAAAAATATCTTCAGACCTTTCTTTCCTCTTTGTACACTTGCTCTCTAATTTAGTTAACTAAAAAGAATAAACAAATCTCTAGTTTCCACACGATTCTGGGCATTTCCATCTTAAAAATAAATGGTGTGCACCATTAATACTAGAGAGGCCCATTCATTTATCATGGCTGAGTGCTGAAATCCCTTGAATTTATTTCAGACAGTGCAGCACCAAATCAAATTATGAAGATATTACATTACAAAGTGATGCTTCAACATCACTGTGTGCTGCAACATCAGGACACAACGATGTTTGATTTGCGCCACAGAGATGGGAGAGTTATGAGTGGCCACTTATCATTTGCCAAGCACATAAAATGACCTACAACATCCACAGAACAGCAAACTGAGAGCAGTAAGTCTGGAGATTTGTTGTCAGTTCTTACTGTGAGCTCCATGTCCTCTTCCTCTTTTTCTTTCACTGGTTTTTCTGGTTCCTCTGGCTCCTTCTCCTGAAGATGGATCTCGTTGGCCTGAGACATGTAAGGCATATCATCTTTGTTCTTGAACTCCAAGCTGAGGATTGAAGGAGGAAGTAGAATTCCTAGAATTACCTAAAGCAATAATAATAATGACAACAGTAATCATCACAGTAAACAGATTACAATCATGATGGTTACTTAGTGTCAAATGGAACAGCTCCCTCTGGACATCTGAGAAGAGGAATACACTAGCGAATGTGAGTTTCTATGGCAATAGAGTGTATGTCACTTGGGGTAATGTTTTCAGATCTCTATAGTGAAACAAAGCATGTAACTTCTATTAACACTGATAGGAGTGCTATGGCTAGCTGCCTCTCCCGAATATCTGCTTTCTCATCAGATGCTTATTACATTTCAAATGCATCTGCAAAATACTTTGTAGGGTAAGTGACATATGGAACCATGGGTGTGTTCAGACCTCAGAATTGCAGATTTCTGCATTTTATGTAATGGGGAATGTCACTGTAAATGACATGCAAGAATTTTTCTTTTCTACAGAGAAAGATAACGCATACATGTTTAATGTATGCAGGTAGTGAAGGCATAAATGTGTGGATCTGAGGAGATGAGGCACAGCCAGTGATAGCAAATGCTGTTGTACTCAGCTATGCAGTCCCCTTAGATTTGGCTTCACTAGCCTGGCAGCCCACATTATGCTTACGCTAACGTCAGCTCCTTCTTTTCTGCCTTGTCTCTCTTATGCAGAGGGAATGCAGAAGACACTATATTTCCCTTGTATGGATATATGCAATGAACAACACTTGGCATTAACTCTGTAGAAAAACTGAAGAGATATCATAACAAAAAGAAGTGGACAGTCTGTACACAAAGTACAACAACTTCTTTTGTTTATGCTGTTATATCAGGAAAAGCAATTTTATTATATATCTCTCCCTAATTGACAGTGAAACCAGACATCAGCTTGTCAGCAGGTCAAGGGTGGTGACTGCATGTGCTTCTCACCAGCAACACTCACTGACAGCAGTTAGAAGAATGCAGGCCATGCCCTGCTCTGGACAAGCTGAGTGCTGGGCTACCCATTCTGCTCCTGCACGCGGCTCCTTGATGAGGAGGCTTATGGCATAGACAGCTCCTTGGGGGCTGCTTGCTCTGGAGACTGGGAAGGATTCAAAGAGCCTCTCCCCTTACTGATGGTGCTGCCCCTCTTGGTGGGACTCTCAGGAAACAGGGCTCTTGCCTTTTGCCAGTTTCAATATGAGAAAATTGTTTGTGGGAAATAGTCTGTGATTCATGCTTGCAAATTAATCTTTTGCTGTGCTGCTTTTTGTAGCTTGCTTTACCTTTAAACAGGCTCTGCTAATGAACTCTAGTAATTTAAAACACAGACTGTGAACTGAGTAAAGGATCCTTTTGAGGCTCTCCTGTTATGAAAAGCCAAAAGGAAGCATCTGTTACCTTTGGTTATCCACTGTGAGAGGAAGGTCTGTTTTATAGCTGAGAGCTGTAAACATGAAAGCATGCTGTGGGAAATGAGGTGCTGCTGAGACTGTACCTGCCCAGGTGGACTATTTATGAATCTGAACATGGACCAGAGCAGCAGACCCCAATGAAGGCACAGGGCCTGTCAGGAAAATAGTAAGAATGTCTCCAAACATGAGAATGTTTTCTGTCTGTAAGCAGAACGACATCTAAACACTCCTCCAGCAGTAGGGCAGGGAGAATCCTACTAGTCACAGCCATTCATCACTGTTACTGGATTAGACCCGAATGATAATGACGCATGCACTTAACAGCACTCTCACCATTACCAAACAAACTGACTGAGCTATTACCACTTCTCACACACAAATCACATGGGAAAGAGAAGCCTTTCCCTGAAAGTTTTTCTCTATCAGAGGAAGGAGGAGGCAATTCCTGGCTTTGTGCTGACTGATGAGCACAGCAGGTTTGTTAAGGTGAAAGAGGCCAGTTCAGGCTTCTTCTGGATGGAAATTCACTTCACGGAACCCACCTTGTTCTGTTAGCAGTTTTGCGGGTGGAAGTAAAGCTTAAGAGCTTTAGAAATTGGATTATCCTCCAGATCCCCTCGGGTAGTCCCTCTGGGTCAGTCATCAGGCAGAGCAGCTGGGGACTGCAAGAACACATGCTGCTTGCTCTGGCCTCTTCTGGGAAGGGCTGCTGGATCAGCACCTTGCACTAGCAGTTAATTCACTTTCATATCTTTCTTTATTTATGTTTCAGAAGCTTGGCTAACTCCGCAGCATACTAACCTGGCTCTGTTTTCTTTCTGGTAACTCTAACTTGGGAAGGGGTATTGAGAAAGGTAATAAAAACCTAAATGATAATGATCTTTGAGCTTGGTTTAGTGACAAGTTGTTTTCTGAAATGATGAACACAGGAAGAATATATTCTGGTTAATGTTGCTATGAATAAGCACCCCAAAATAATGTTCATTAAGACAGTTATTACTGATGTTCTGCAAGCCCCATCATCATCTATTAGAATTCCTCTGTTAATTCAATTTTAAAACAGTGCTGACCTTTAGGCCAGAATTTTTGCGCATCCGGAGACGACCCATCCACATGTCTGTGAGCAGCATTTGGCTACAAGTGTGAGCAATGAAGTCTCTGTGCTTAGCAGCCACTGCGAGCTGCAGGCATGTGGCGTTGCTCCAGTTCTTCAGCTCGTAGGTCAGCAGTTTCATTGCCAGTTGCTCGTCCTGTTTGTATGACTGGTCCAACAGCTCCACTGCCAATTGGCCAAAGTCCCTGCAAAAGAGGGACATCCAATCATTCCTGTTAGCTCATGCGATCTGCTGCAGAAAACACCCCTGAGTAAGTGGCAGCCTCTGCAAGGGGTGTATTACCATCATGCAAATCATGATGTTGACTGCTCATACATTAATAGTAGGGATATATATATAAGTTGCCCAGCTTAGCTGTGCTACTGTGCTGAGCACCCACACCTACCAGCTGTCTGCTCCCACCTGCCTGCCCACTTCCCTGACATTTTTTGGTTGAAATCCATTGGTTATCTGCAGCCTGGAGGACTGCTTCTCTGCTATTTGCTCATGATGTTATGAAAGAGCAGTGAACAACATCTTTTTCTGAATTCTCACCATTTTCAATGTCTCAGACTTCTAATATCAGAAAGAATTACTTTGAAATTTAGTATGTTGGCTTGATCAACTAAGTATGAGCTGTTAGTTAATCACCACCTCTCTCAGCATATGATGCTGAGAACAATTTCAACAGTTGTTCTGTTTGGGATGAACAGAATGCCTAGTGGGGACTCAGAGAGAAAACGTGCAATATAATCACTTAAGAAGTTGTACTGCTAGCAACACTGCATCTTTTGCAGATAGGTTGCTTGAAAATCAATTAGACTTTCTCCAAAGAGACTGTACTTTCCCTACAATTTAAAAGTGAAAGGCAAGATCAGCACCCTCTCACTTTGTTTATTTTTTACTTCATAAGTGCCCATGGAAGAAAATCTACCTCGAATTGTGGTTCAGCTCTTGGGATATGTCATCCACCATGTCATTTTCTGATGCTTCATGGGCCATGGCTTTGCAGAGTTTGCAGGCCACCAGTGCTTTAGCCATAGCCTCCTCTCCATGCTGCCAAAAGAAGAGAGCCATCTTCTGGCGCTTCATAAGCACTGCCCACACCATCAGCTCGTGGAACGGAAAGGGAAAATGATTTATCTCAGGGTCATCCAAATCAATATCAACTTCTTCTTCTCTTTTCTTAGTTGTTTTCCTCCCTCGTCGTAAAGGGACATCGTCCTGTGAGAATTGCAAAGAAATTTTTTTCCTCAGGGAAGGAATGCAATCTATGCACGCAATATTTTGGAGTCAGTACAAGAGATGTCAAATGCACTACCTGCAATGCAATCCCTTCAGCTTTTTTTTGGATAAAAAATTCAACAACATAAAACAAAGGCTATAAGTACAGTTTCATGTACATTAATTAAGAAGCCAATAATCCTATACCTAAACTCAGGGAAAAAGAACTTTGGACTCTGAACTGCCCTTACTTCCTGAGAACATTAAGCACCATTGAACAATGCCCAGAGACATTTTGTAACAGCCACAATTAAAATAAAGTTAAGCACTCACTTCAATTACAATATTATAATACATCCACCCTGTTCCTCCTCTGGACAATACACACCCAAGGGATGCTCTCATCTTCTTAGAACTTCCTACTTATTCCTAGTATTTTTTCACTTTATTTTCTCAGTAGAGTCAGAATCACCTTGCAACACTCCCATTTTACATTTCTACTACATGTTTGCCCCTTCTTTCTCCAGTTCTACTTTGTTTTCACAACTAGACTTTATGCTTTTGTTTCTATCACATTTTAGCCAAATTGGACCATTCAGTGGATAAAGAATTTGTTAGATGGTTATAGACAGAGGGTTGTGGCTCTGTGCCTAGATGAAGGCTGGTCACAAGTGGGACTGAAGTCTTCAACATCTTTACCAGTGACTTAGACAGTTAGATTGAGTGTAGCCTCAGCAAATTTGATGACACCAAGCAGAGCGGTGCAGTTGATATAGCAGAAGGAAGGGATGCAATTCAGAGGAACCTTGACAAGCTTGAGAAGTGCTCTTACATGAACCTAATAAGGTTTTAAAAGGTTCAAAAGCCTAGGGTGTTGCACTTGGGTAGGGGCAATCCCAGATATGTCTGCCTACAGGATGGCAGAAGAATTCCTTGAGAGCATCTGTATGAAGGACTCAGGGGTTCTGGTAGATGAAAAGCTTGATGTGAGCCAGCAGTGTGCACTTGCACCCTGACAGGCCCACTGCGTCCTGGGCTGCATCAAAAAAGAAGTGGCCAGCAGGGTGAAGGGAGTCATTTTCCCCTTCTGTTCTGCCCTTGTGAGGCCCCACCTGGAGCACTGTGTCCAGGCCTGGAGTTGCCAACACTGGAAGAATGTAGAGCTGTTTGAAGGGTCCAGAGGAGGGCCACTAAGATAATCAGAGGGCTGGAGTACCCGTCTTAAGAAAAAAAATTGAGGGACTTGTGCTTGTTTAGCTTGGAGAAGAGAAGGCTCGGTGAGCCCTCGCTGTGGCCTTTCAGTACTCGAAGGGAGGTTTTAAATAGGAGAGATTTTTTTACAGTGTCCAAAAGCAATAGCACAAGGGGGAATGATTTTAAACTAAAAGAGGGTAAGATTAGGTTAGCAGGAGAAAATTCTTTACTCAGAGGTGTGAGGCCCTGGCACAGCTGCCCAGAGAAGCCGTGGTGCCCCATCCCTGGATCTGCTCAAGGACAGGTTGAATGGGCCCCTGGGCAGCTGGGCTGGGGGGCAGCCCTGCCCATGGAAGGGAGTTGGAACTGGTGATCTTTAAGATCCCTTCCAACCTAAGCCATTCTATGACTATGATTTTAGGCAGTTTTTATTAAACAAGCTGACCTGTTCTGTGCCACACCTGCAGACAGCAAAATGAGTAATAGTACAAAATAAACAAATGAGAAAATACTGCAATCTCTGAACCATCAGATACTTAGAACTTCCAATAAAACTGATGAAAATTTGGCCCATGTAAAGATTTCCGTCTCATTCAACAGCTCTGAAATCCTTTTTAAGCTACCTAGTGATCTGAAATGTGGCACAGGCTAACAGACTGTAACAATTTGTTTAATCTTCACCAGAAAAAAAGCTGATCCACAGAGGGGGCAGAGCCTTCTTTTCTTTTGTCTACCGGCTAGAGTTCTTTTAAGAAATATTTCTAAATCCAAGCCTTGCATAATCAAGTTATCTGGATGAAAAACACAACCAGTGTGGCACAAATCTCCTTCACAATTTGAAAGCAGCTATGGGTGCTTTCATTACAGCATACCTAAAAATTATCTTTATTTAACTCGGGTATGTCAAAGAAAGAAAATACATTAAGATTTATCACAGGTTCACCTACCTCCATTCCCAGCAGTTTCAGGGCTTTTGGCTGTATGAAAAAGTTAAAAAAAATGTTATTTCTCCCAGAAGTGTGAAGAAAAATTACAACTGTGTGTGTATACATATATTATATGTATATAATACACATCACACATGTAACACTTAATTATAAGATATAGGGTATATAATACACAATATATAATATATAATGAAATACTCTCAATATAATGAAATATTATTTAATATACTCCACATATATAAATAAATTAATTACATGCATGTGTTTAACTCTAACTTGAATTTGACTCTACTTCACCAAAATGAACAACAGAAAACATACATTTGGAATCTAATGTAAATTCAATCTGCCTAGGGGGCTGTTCTCATAGAAAGGAAGCAGGAATTACTTCTAAGAGTCACTGTCATGAGTGAATTTCTCTGGAGTGCTTTAGTATCTTGGCCATTTCCCTTGCACGCCTTTACTGACTGTTATGAAGCTGCTCTGCGTGTTGTGCCAGTATCTGTGAAATCTCTACTGAAATGATTATCCTGATGGAACATGGAAGTCTCTCCCAATAGCTACAATTACTATCCTTACTCTCAATAGTGAAGTACAAATATGTGAGACAAAAACAAACAACTCTCTTCTCCTGTGTTTGGCTGCAAGCATTCCACAGAGCTGTTGTTCTTTATAGTGTCTTAGAATGATACTTAGTGGTATGTGTTGCTAAAATCTGAACTGAAGCATGAAATGAAAATGTGAAGCAAAAATAAGCTAAGAACTGCAAATCTTACTGGCAACAGTTATTCACACTTTGCTTCAAGCTGAATTGGATCAGTGGCATTACAGATGACAACAAATACCTTTCATGTTTTTGAAAGATAATAAATTTACTTTGGTTTCAAAGTATTGAAATCTATCAAACAATAAAACTCCAAAAATGGTATTTTTGCCATGAACGCACTGCCTTGCCTGATGTCACATGCAGCCAATAAAGCCTGTTTTGAGTTATGTGTTTCTTTGCCCTCATAGCTTCAGGCCACAGTCTAGAGGATGAGTCCTAAGATAATACATGCATCTCACAGAACACAAGTTTTCTCAAGTCTAACTCTGTTAGTATCCTGTGGCATTGAACCAAAAGACTCTGAGTCTTTCAAATGCAACATTTGGACAAAGCCAGAGGAATGTGCCTTATGCCCTGGTCTCATCAAGGCAGCAGAACACCTGAACCCAATATTTTTTTTTGTTAGACTTGTTAAAAAAGTTGATTGACTACAGTGCACTGCAGTGAAATAAGTAAGTAGTGGAAATCGACCTGTAGTGCACACATGTGGATTTTCTCTGAAGCCTAGAACCATCCAAGAAACTACTGCAACTGCTGCAAATAGGTGCAGTCATACAAACGACAAACAATTGCTCCTTACCCTCTTAGGCCCAAATAAATTGTGGTACAGCGTTCTGAATCGCTTTCGGGTATAATTGCAGCGATATGCTCCTCCCATCAGGTACTCTATCACCAAACCAATATCAATCAGGCTTATTCGATAATCAGGAGGTAAATTTCCCTGTAACAAAAATAAGGATGGTGGGGGAGAAAGAGATTATTATTGTTAGCATTGTTAAATGCATTTTATAATGATGTTAGAATAAGATAAATTAAAATAGTTAAAAACAGGAATGTATTATTATGCTGGTTAATTAATTCACCTTAAAATAGATCCAACCGAAACCTGGATATTCTCGCTTGGAAAGAAGACATAAGTTAAATAAGAAGGTGAAGAACTTGTAGAAACAGAAGATAACGTCAGTACACAGTACTCATATTCTTCAGCTGGGGGAAACAAGGAACATGACTGCAGAACAAAAAGCACGAGGATCAGCGCACTGGAAAGGTCACGCACAGTTGCTGAGCTCTAGTCTTGTCACAAAGCACCTCTGTTGCACCATCTGTGCTCCACACCTCTTGTCCTGGCATTTCTCGTCTCTGCTGGCTTTGCCTCCTCTGCACTGCTGAGCCACTGTGAAGTGACATCATGTGATATTGATTGTTCACAAGAAAGCAGCTCTTGCAAGTGACCTTCCTATCCTCCACATTCCAGGAAAAAAAAGATGGAG
Organism: Lagopus leucura; assembly: GCF_019238085.1. Classification (NCBI taxonomy): domain Eukaryota; kingdom Metazoa; phylum Chordata; class Aves; order Galliformes; family Phasianidae; genus Lagopus; species Lagopus leucura. The sequence continues at coordinate 7,523,184 of NW_024962272.1, forward strand.
GAGAAGAGACTTGTTAACTACTCTAGAGGAATTACACATTTCTTCTGGGAATTATGTACAAATAGACTAATATCACTGCTTAAATTTCACAGTTTCACACAAGGAAAGCACCTGTGTATACGAAGTAAGTATGAAAATTGGAAAAAGTAAAACATCTCTAGTTAATTCCTTGGGGTTTTGGTTGAGAAGAAAAGTATATGCCTAGCAGGTTTCCTAGATGAGCCCTCCTTGAAATCCCAGGGTATCTTACTGAAAACTCTTCCATGTACAGTAACTCTGCTACCTAATTTTCAGCATTGCCAGAGAGTTGTGTCCCGTAAAGGAGAATTGTGATTGTGGCAAGAGTCATTAGCAGGATTTTGCAAAATATGTCCATCTGCTCACTCTCCAGTTTCTGTTCCTTTCTATCAAGTAGAATATGAATATCCAGTGACTTTGGCATGCACCTTTATTTTTGAAGGGAAAAAAAAACTGTAAATATATCTACGTCCTATTGCCCTCACTCTGTGAATTGCCTTGCACATAACCATCCCTCTTTTTACTGTCAAGCCTGGAAACAGCAACACTAAAGTTATAAGTTGTCATATATACATGGCTTGCTAAGCTCTGAAAAATACCTCAATAACAGATTGCCTCTTCCTGCATCTTGGCCCAAGTCTGCTTCTGAATCAACTGGACATTTATGTTCTCCAGTAACAGTAGGTTTGACAAGATACCTGGCAGGTGAAGTGCTCCTGAGCTCTCTGGTGGCAGAATAAAACCCTGCCTGTTTTTCTGTTTCCCTGTGGAAACTCTTCAAGGGAAACTCTGATCCAGTTTCAGGAGAGAGCTAATGGGAAGGGACTGCCTTCAGGTAAAATTTCCCTTCTTCTCTAAGTCAGTGCTGAATTATTTGGACAACAGTTCGTAGTTCAGCAAGCAGTCCACCATCAGCAAAGAAGCCACAACTTAGAAAAGTGTGAATGGGTCACCAAGATCTGCAAATCTCATTCAGGACTCTGCAGATTTACAGCTCTGTCCTATATGTCATTGTGCAAGAAAAGTGGCTACAAATTAAAGGTGGAAAGAGAAGTAAGTTATCCCTCTGTGAATCACGAGTGACAGCTTTGGAAAGATGAGAAAAAAACTCTAGAAAGAAATTATCTAAGTTGTACAGTCAACATTGCAGAAGGACTACAAAATTGTAATTTTTGGCTAAAGAAATTCAGCCCATTTTAACAAAATAATCACATTTTCTGTAATGATATACAGCACAGATCACAGTAAGCCTGTAGCTGTTTTTATGTGATCATCAGAAGAAGGTTAATAATTCACATGGAACAATTTTATGACAGCCTTGTCTTGTTGGAAATATCTGCGTGCCTGCCTGGCTTCTCTGCAAATTTGCTTATTAGATTGGGAGCAGAGAGGCACTAATGGAAAGCAGATGGCACCTGGCTCTGCAGAAGAGATGGAATGGATGCAAAGATTCTCCTTCCTCATCTACTTCAGCCAGGAAGAGAAAAGCTTATTTCAGTCCCTGCAGGGCTCTGGCAGCATACTGAAAGGCTGAGGATGCAAAGGGGAAGCAATGCTGTGGTGCACTGGCACTGGTAGTGGGCTAGAATTCAAAGGGATGGAAGATCAAGCAAATCTACTGGCAAAAGGTGAGCTGCCAACTCATTTCAGTGCTGTCCCTTGGCAGCACTTCCCCTTCCTAAACTTGGCCAGTGTGATGGGGCAAAGAGGACTATGGTTAGCATCTGAGGTTAGCTTGTTTGAACACAGTCATTGCATTCTAACCAGTTCTATGAAAATTCAAGATAAATCTAAAAATTAAACCCTGTTTTTTTTTTTCTTTTTTTCTTTTTTTTTTTTTCTAAAATATTCTCCAGTTTCCAGAATGTTTAAGGCATTTCATCAGAACAAGGCACTGGCAGAAGTGGAAGTAATCAGGAGAAAGCTGTAATTGTTCAGCTGTAATGTGTGACTTCCTTAATACAGTTGTTATGACTTCTAAGATTTCATAAGGGCATGAAAACACAGTTTTTTCAAATAACTTTAAAGGAATATGTGCCTAAACCTACTTACTATAAACACATGAAACATCTTACCATAAAAATCTCCTAAAATCACAGCAAAAATACATGGAAGGGGTTATGCATGTACCAAAATGTTTGATACACTAGCAAACTCTATGAGTGACCCCAATAGTGTTGGGCTGCCTGAACACAAAACTCAGTGGTGCAAGTGGGTCAGAACACTTCCAAGAACAGCAAAGATTTGGATAGGCTAATTCTAGAACAGCCAGAGTGGTCAGGAAGTACAGAGGAGAAGGTTGGTTTAGGGGTGTGATTGGTGTCACAGTTAATAATAAATTAACCTTTTAATGCTGAGACAAGCTTTTTAGTGATTATACATTATTATTTTCCTGGTAAAACTTCAAATTTAAAATATAATAGATCAATTATAATATCTTAATTCAGTTCACATGCATTTTCAGTTTGGGTGGATAAAATCTCCAATTTTGCATTCTGAGGAACTTTCAAAATTCTGTTTAACACCTACCAGCTCTCTGAAACTGCAGACATTCTGAGGCAGTTCAAAAGAAAGAACTTAGAAAAAAATGTGTGAACCCACAGTGAGAACAAGATATGTTTATTATGTGCCATTTTTGTATTACAAAAGGGAATCCATCTGTTAATTTCTGCTATTCTTTACCTAATTCAGTCAAGAAAGGAGTGGTTTTTTTTTTTTTTTTTTAAGCAACCTGTAGAGGGCAACCTCCACTTACAAAACGGATTTCAGGCACTGTCACTACTTTCTCCTTTCTCTTGGTATATCGGTTTGCACAGTGGAAGAACAAAGCCAATCCGTATGCTAAATTCTGTGCCCCTCGCAGATGATGTCACAAAAGTCAGGATACAAATGATGCGGGCAGATTCGCAGCCATGGAACTGAGAGGATCAAAAAGTGAGATGTACTCAGTCCTCTCCAAAGCACAGACATAAAGAAGTGATTTGCTTTATCGACACATTCAAAATTTACTCCCTTTGATTACAGTAAATTCTTTAAAAGTCTTTCTCCAGGCCTCTGCAATTTAATTCCAAGGCTAGCAGTCTTCACAGCAATTTGGATGTAGAAATCCAAAGAAAATGAAGTGTGCATGTGTGTGTACGTACGTGGTCACAAACAGGGCGTGGGAATTACTTCTGTTGTGCCACTTGGTGCAACTTCATTGCAGTACTCAGCAGACGGGGATGTCATTCAAAGTAAAAATCCTTCCATTCATTTTTATAACCATGTAATACAAAGGTAGTACTTTGAATATTACTTCCATTTTCTATTTGAAAATGTGCAATGACTTAGAGGCAAATAACTTCTCTAGCATACATTTCTGTGCATACTGTAGATTTTAAAATTGGGATGCAAGAATAATGGGCATTTGGTATGCATGACCTCTAAGTGTTGTCTCAAGGTGGCACACTACATGTCTTGTATTTCCATTCTGTGATACTGTAATTAAACCTGACAGATTAGTTATTTGGCTTCAGTATTTACATGTAATAGGAAAAAATTAGCATCAGAGGCATGGTGTGGTTTTCATGCACAGTGGGTGACTTAACTGTCAAATAGCAATGCTTATTAAGAAGTTATTTGCAAGAAGGTGTTTTTATTTAACCTGGTGTCATATCTGTTGACAGATTTACATCTTGGTTGCCTGGTGAGGGATCTGACTGCTCAGGTGTAGGGCTCTGGTGAGCTGACACACTTCTCCTAGTGAATTGTGTTTCTTCTTCACAGAACAAATGAGAAATGCAGCCACAGAGGTGCAGTTCTCTAATCAAGGTGCTGGAGGGCTGCCTCAGCATGACTGTTTTCAAAGCCCCTAACTATATTCTAATATGAGTGCTTGTTGTCTTCATGCAGTGGGAGTTACTGAAGGCTTTGTGTGTGGATAGAGTTGAAGAAAAAAGGTGCATTTAAAGAGATATCACAATCATCTAATATTTAGCAATTACTGTGGACAAATACTGTCATTAATGTACAATGTAAGTACATTTACTGCCAGTGTCTATCATTGCACACCCAAAAGTAATGATCTTGGACTATTTTCAGGCCTCTTTTTTTCCCCAAGAACTCCTTAAAAATTATTTCTTTCATTATGGATTTGAATAAAGATTAATATTATTAAGTTACTCAATATAGAAATTGCTACATCTTTGAGAAAATACTTGGAAAGGTGATGCTGGAGATGGAAAGGATTTCTAAAAGTCTCTTTTAAAGGAAAGAGACATTTGTTTTAAACTCATCAGGGCACATAAAGAACGGTATGCTTAATAACAAAAAAAGTCTGTTAACTTGGCTTTAAAAGAAGCAGTCAGTTTAAATGCACTCTAGCTTTTCTCTGCTCCCACTAAGGGAATGTGCAGTTCTGATTTCCTCTGTAGACATTTCATATCTTTTGATGCCACTGAAAATACTACATGTAAGTGAACAGCAGCACTGCCATGTAACACACCAAACAAAGAAAAACATCAGAACTTCCTTAAATGTCCCTACTAATTATTCTGTAGCATTATTTAATAGAAATACTATTCTGTAAGCATTGCCATTCCCCTACCCTATTTTCTTTCAATTCTGGTCAGCTGTAAGTGATAGAAGAAATCATCAAAGTCTGTACTCTTGCAAAAATTCTCCATTCCTTTTTCTGTCTTCTCTTGAACTATTCTCACATGCAGAAATCTGCCTTTTCAAGCATGCCAGGCTTGAGGTCCAAGTTATGCAATGAGTAAGACTGCAATCTGCACGTGCTAAGGGAGAATATTCAGGCTGATGAGGTCAGTTGCAGGGTCAATCTCCTTACTTGATCCATATATTGAAAGGATGAAGATTTTAATTTGTTGCTGCTGCTGTAACACATTTAATCCCATGGAACAAATACCTAGAGGTATTTGGAGTCTCCCTGTCACTCTACCTTCCTAAGTTTCTGTCCTACAGTTCTAATGGCTCTTTATATTATTAAGATGTTCAAAATTAACTTGATAAGGGGGCAGAGGAGACTTGTGCTATCTCTTTCACTATGTTTCTTCTCAGGAAGATGGCTACATCATAGCACACAACACAGAACAAAGAACCATTTCAACAAACTAGGATCCAACACAGGGGTAATAGCTATTTCACAGACTCAGAAGTTAACTAACAGCATGGAAATTAGCACTGATGATAGTTGCAGGTATGGAAGAATACAGATAACAGCATAAATCCACAGGAAATATAAGAGCTTACTACTCTGCTAGCAGAAGCACTATAATCCAAGCATCTAAAATCACAGCAAAAGCAAGCCCAATAACTTGCTAATTGTGCATTGTATGCAAAAAGTTAATATTCAGTACATACAAACGACATTCTGTAATGGCAGGGGAAGGAGAAGGTTCTGACTGAAAGCTCATGCAATACAGAGACTGTATCTAGCTACAAAAAGCGATCACGACATTCTCTCCAACCTACCGTCTACTGGACTCTTACCTTTTTGACATCCCTGACTAGATGATATAAAGTGTTGGATGGTCCATGTCTCTGCAAAACACAAACACACAGAAGAATACAATAGTTTTGCTCTGTCCAAAGACCATGTAAAACCAAATACTGAAAAGGCTGCCTCGGTTCAGTAGTTTAAAAATCAGACAACTGAGAACACTTTAAATATGCTGCCATCAATTTTTAATTGAATTTGAAAAATTAGTCACAAGAGCAGTATTTCACTTGACTTCTTCTTTGTGAGAAAACCACAAGAACTGTCATATTGCCTCAGAACTACAGTCCTGTATAGAAGACTTAGGCACTAGCACGATGTGTAGAACTTCTATGAAGGACTGGAAGGAAGAACAGCAGGTCATGATTCAGGATTCCTCTGCTCAGCATCTCCACTTCCAGTGAGCTCTTGGCCTTGAGTAAGAATTACTCCCACAATTTTAATTGTATGTTGTATGGAGAAAAAAACTCATTTCAGTTGTGTTTTTGAGTATTCCTGATATTTTCAGGGACTCTAATTGGAGGCATTCTTGGCTTTGACACATCATCTATGAGTCACCATATAAATTTATTCTAAAAGATCTTATTTAAGATGTTGAACTTCAAGCTTTCTTCAGATTTACTCCGTGTAGAAACTCATTTTGTTGCAGATGACTACAGGGGTCATCTCTAACAAGAATGCTCAAAGGCTTTCTATTCTTAATACATAGATGTTATCTGACAAATTTTAAGATAATCAAAGATTGGATGGGACGATCTCGCTGTAGGTTGACACAGTTATTTATTCCTCCATATTTTGCACAGATTTAATGAATTCTTCTCATATTTGATATTTTTGAAAGACTGATTTCTGGTCACCATCAATATAAAACATTTCTGGGTAAAACCCATTGTGGCAGCTTACCGTGACAGGGCTTCGAAAAGTACTGGCAAAACAAAATGTTTTGTAAAGGCCTCTGCACTGTACCACAACCTCCTTCTCACAGGCAGAACTCAGAATCCCCAAAATTAGGCAACACTTGAAGAATTTTTTTCATACCACTGTGCCAATTCACACTCTGGTTTCTTTCAGAAGGCAATTAAGATCTGAATGTCAGAATTTGCTCTGGAGTTGAAATATCAGAAGTTCTAATACTTATAAATATATACTTCTGTATTTATCTTAAAGGCAGAGATAAAACTTGGAAACAAATTTTTAAAAGTCAAAACTATAATTTTTGGAATATTCTACAAAAACACATGGAAATCCTGTACTGTAAAGGCACTTGGCCCTCCTGAAATCATCATGTTTCACCTATAAATTCAGAATGTTATCACAGGAAGTTTACTTCTAATTGTTTTCTAGTGTCTGAATTTGATAAATGTTTGCAAGATTTCTGAAACCAAAGGGGCTTATATCTTCAGGAGTCACGTACATCATACAGGTCCCAGCTTACTAGTTACTGTCTTCCAGACAATGCAACCTGCCTAAACCTGAGGTTCACTCTATTGGAATTACAATGACCAGAAATCAGTCAATACTGTGTGAAGCTTAATTCAAGTTCATGAAGTACATACAACAGATTATTTGGGAAGTGACACTGCGTTTCATTATGTGAGAGACAAAGCTAAGAGGCAATGTGAACTTCTCACACGAAAAAAAGTATTCTGCATCAGATGCTGGATGCCTTGTTATACGAGTGGGGAGTAGAAAAATGAATATAGAGAGAGAAAATTGCCTTATGTTGGCCCTACCGTATTGTACAATTCCTCTAGCCGGGAGATGGTGAGAAAACGATGCATGCTTACTCCATTTTCTATGAGTAATTTCACAAAATCCACTCTGTCCAACACCAGTGCATCCAGCATTGCTTGCTCAAGGGAGCCCACCTGCAAAGCAAGTGATTAATTCAGGGTGTTCCTGGGCACCACACACCATACCCTGCTTTCCTGACACCCTGGCACAAGCAGGCAAACCTTACAGAATTCTGAGGATTTATTTACTGTGCTGAGAATAAGATAATCACAATTTTAGCCTATATTGGTTTCTCAGATTCAGGGCAGCATTTTGGAAATGAGTGTCAGAGCATTAAGATGAACGTGCTTTAGGAAATACGTTTGGACAAAGGAACTGAAACATATGAGACTAATGATGACACTTCCACGCTACTCACTATCTTATTATCATCCTAATATTTTGCTTTCCTGAAAAAAATTATTTTTTCATTGACTATATCTGTCATGTACAAAAATACTCACTGTAATTCTGTTTTTACTAGCTTTTCCTCAGCTTGTGATGTTGAAACTCAGATAAACTTTGACATCCAGGAAATTGAAATAATTTCACAAATAGCATTTCATTTGAAGGTCTAAATGCAAGAGGTCTTCTTATGCATAACCTCTCCTTTTACATCTCTTTCAGTTTAGGGAGAGATGGAGGGATGAGAGCATACTTTATGCTTCCAACTTCTGGCTTGCAAAATGACTGCAACTTGCAGTATTTATACAATTTTTTGCTATGATGTAGCAATAAGGATAAGGAACAGCTTAATAACATTTAAGTCTCTGCTATGTTGTGTTGCATGCTTATGCTGAGTATCGAAAGTAAGGGAAAAAGTCTTATTTACTCCATAAATGAAAAGGTAAATGTCTTTAAAACTAGACTTCAGGGGCAGCAATCATTAGAAACTATATAATACGGACATTTAAACAGAAGATATTTCCTTATTGTAATTTTCTTGTGAGGAAATGCAAATGCTTGTGTAAAAATAGGATATGAATTTTCATGACAGTGACAAAACAACTGTCACAGTAATGAAAACTGATCTAACAAAAACTTCTGAATGAAGATGTGGGTTTTAAGGGTGAAGACAGGGTCAACCTGGCTTTGCTGGGTGACTTTTACCACTGTAAAAACTGCATCACAAGTTGGAAGTTATGACACCAGAGAATGCTCCTCCACTTCCCCCCACAAAGTTCAACATCCCCTCTTTCTATGGCATTTCTAGAGTTCTATCCATGGAGGCCTGGTGGACAGTGTCGGCCGTGGACCTCTCCCCATAGCTGGTAGCTGGAGCACAGGATAGGACAGTTGAGAAGCAGGCAGATCAGGCAGAGCAGCACTAGGCACAGTATTAACACTGGCTCAGAAGCCACAGCTCTCCTGTGGTAATGCCACCTCCCGTGCTCACATTCCATGTGATGACTTCCCACACCTCTGCAGCACCTTTTTGATGTCTGCTCATCATCAACTTCAGCATTTTTAAGTGAAAAGACTATAGGATGAAGAGCAGAGATTCTAGTTTACAGCCTGATAATTTAACATGATTGTTAATGGATACTTGTTTTTCTCAGCTTGCAGAATGATTTCTTAGTAGTATCGATGTGTTGTTTCCTGTTTTTCTAAAGGTGTCAGTGTTGAGGTATCATTAGGTGTCATCATTGCCTTGAATGAATGCATTAAAATGTCTGCAACTTTGTCTGTCCGTTGCTGTGTTTGGGAACTTTGTGTTTGATTGGGAACATGATTCAACATAATTCAAACTGTCTTAAAACCACCAATGCCATAAGAATGGACTTAATGTTATGCAAGGTTTAAGGTGTTTTCTGTAGAAGATGCTGCATGTATATACTATACCGGCCACTGCTGCCCGTAAATAAAGATCTGACTGCGAGCGATGTCTACTCTGTTCCAGGCTAAAGCCAGGCTCAGCTGGTCGGGAGCAGATGCGTTAGCTCCTGTGAATACAGAAGGAAGTGTGGGGGGGAAAGGAGGAGACAAAAGAAACAAGACACATTTTAGACACAGCCAAATGCCACCCTGGTAATTCCTTTAAATCAATTCTCACAGATGTCCAAGTCACTTCTGCAACTGATCTCATATTAAAATAAAGCCAAACTTCCCGTTATCCCTGGAATTAAATCCCTATTCTCACATCTAAGTCTATGTTTCTCAGACTGTCTCATAGATGCTAATAAGTTCCCGCCATCCCCTTGAGAATTTACATTTGTGGTGTAGCGAACTGGTTTTTCTCATCTCGGTTGGGAAGCCAGAGAAGAAGCCTGGAGGGATACTGACCTGGTATAGCAATACACATACACACCTATACCCACAGATGTACACAGGCACACACTCACATCAAGCAGTTACTGGAAAGTTGAAATCACGCAGACCAAACCAGTTTAAATAAACATGCAATTTATGCACCTCTTTTATGCATCCCTGCCTGCATAAACATAGGAATTCCTCCTCAGTTTGGACCTTGGAATCCTGGTGGGACAAATTTCCCTTCACCCACGTGATATTCTTGTAAAAGAAACCCCACTCAATAGAGCTGCTGTCAAGGTATAACACATCACCAATAATTAGGAATCTATGCAGATGGGCTTGGAGTCATTTGTTTGTGGGAGTGCATGTTTTCCCCTTTATTTTAATGGACACTGTGGGACTTCCCTGTCATGCTGTGTTTTTTTACTGTTTCACTAAGGATTTCAATGTTATTAACTGCTTTGTAACCATAAAGCAGTATTTGTGCTTCAGTGTCACTGTGAGAGCTGGCCTGAGTGAACTGATCAACTGAATAAATAAGGCGCCCTTCCACTTTAACTACCTAGGCTCAGAGAGATTAGGTGACAGGCTCATTTCTTAAAGGTGTAATAACTCCACCTTTCTCTTGATTCCATTACATTTTATGCTGACAAATGGTCCTTATTGAGAGAGGACAAACAGGAGCTTTTCATTACTTCAAAGCAGTTCTGTCCACATTTCAGCACTATTCAAAATCATGCACTGTTCCAGCAGAAAGAGGACTGAAATAGAGGCATAGAAAATATATAGCATTATGAGCCAACTGCTGAAATCCTCAATGTAAGATCAGTTCAGCAGACCCCACGGAATCTTAGACTACACTTTAATTTCCTAGCTCATAACTTTTCAGTCAGTTCACTTTGCTAAATACTTTGCAATACTTGAAAGAACTATTTTGTACATAGATCATTTGCATTTTATTACACAAATGAGCTCTGATAAGAAGGCAAGTGATGCAAGAGCAGAAAGATAAATAAAAATGAAGACAGTGAAGACAGTAAAACACTGTTCTCTGATCAAGAAGGGACATGAACATCCTTTGGTTAAGACTCAGCTTCTTGTTGCTTTATATTATAGTACAGTCAAAAATTCTTACAGGTGATGTCAATGACATCCAAACTTTCCTAAGTTTCTTATGCAAGTAACATACAGCATTAAAAAAACAGATAATATTTGCTGTGGGAAAGGCAAAGATGACCCTACAGTTTTATATATATATATATATATATATATATATATAAAAAAAAAAAAAAAAAAAAAAGGGTAAAAATACCCCAATTGGATATAATAGTAAAAAATTAGAATAGAGAGAAAATAATATTCTCCCTTATTCCAAAGCAAACAACACTACCTCTCAAAACACCCTTTGATCTCCTCCTGCCTGTCTGCATGCCTGCACAAGAAAGGAGCACCTCGGCAGGGTCTCAAGCAAAGTCTCTGGAAAGCAGTGGAAGAAGCACATGGGTGAACCCCAAAACCCAAGTGCAGTCATGATGATTCCACCAACTGGAACCATTCTTCACATATGATGGGGGAGTTCCACCTTCAGACTTTGCTAAACTGACTACAGCTTACAGTCTCGGTAGCCAGGAATCCTTCAGGCTTAGAAACCATTTTGGATTGAGAGTGGGTCAGATGGATAGGGAAGGATAAAGGCAGCTCCTTATAATGTCCCCACTTCAGCCAAAGCTAAAACCAAATCACAAAGACTACAGGTGAACCTTCTGATCCCCAGCAGGGAGCCATCCCCAGTCTGTGCTGAGGAACCCTTGGACTGTTTCACGCTTTAGGAAAGACCCAATTACAGGATGAGCACAGGGCCCTCTGATGCACATGAAGGGGGAACTAGCATGAGAAATGGGGCAGCCATTCACCAGAATTGCCTTAAATGCTTATCAGAGTCCAACTATTCAGAGAGCAGAAAGCAAGAAGGTGTATGTGTGATCTCAGAGGTGAAACTCTTCTAGTTACCATGGCAGTTCACTTCACTGTCCAGCAAAGTACTGGAAAGATCTAAAAGTTGAAAAATAGATGGTTTCTCAAGGAGATTTTGTACTTCAGGTCCAAACCAGTCTATCAGAGTGGAAGCTGAAGAGTATGGGTCAGGGCTCTGCCCTTCTGACTGTGAGGTTTTGCTGACAAAAGACTCTTATACCTGTCTCTGTTTTTCCATTTTCCCTATCTGGTTTTCAGGTCAGTGTGGGTGGCACTAGTGTTCCACAGAAAGAGAATCAAATAAATGATGTTAAAAGTTTATTCAGAACACCTCATGGGCCATGGATGATTGTTTCAATTGATTTTATTTCAGAATGCACCAATGACTTCATCTAAATGAAAAAATGTATTTCAGGTGAAATTCCACCCAGCATTTAGAAGTAAAAATAATTCCACTAATAAAAGAAATACTCTTTTGCATGAACATGAGTGGTGCTTTCTTGAAATACTGCCTCATTTCAATCATCTTCATGATTGCATTTGGTGATCCAAAGCGTGGATTTGAGTCAGTAAGAACTCCAAAAGTGATTTTGTGAAGATTCATCTTGGTCATAATTACCACTGGAATGCACTCAAATAAAAGCTAAAAAACATTTAGGAAATAAAAAATAAAGTAAATAACATATGTCAGGGGAAATTTAGATTAGATATAAGAAAAAGCTTTCTGTCTCAGAGAGTGGTCAGGCTATGGAATGGCCTGTCCAGGAAGGTGGTGGAGTCGCTGTGCCTGGCAGTGTTCAAGAGGCGTCTGAATGAGGAGCTGCAAGATATGGTTTAGTGCTTGTGGTAGCAGTGGTGATGGGAGGACGGTTGGACTTGTATGATGATCTTGTAGATCCTTTCCAAACTTGTGATTCTATAATTCTATGATTCTATACTGGTCTTATAAACTGCACACAGAGGGTCATACTGGAGTCACTTCTTAGGGTCTTATTACAGAAATAAGCATTTCCTATCTCCACATTTGTTTATTCTTATCTCATAAGACTTTAGGAGTGTTTTCTTTTTAAAAGAAAACAGACTTTGTCTAGTTCTGTTCTCTTATTTTAATTACGATAGCATATTTATTGCATTAAACAATATTTTAGTCAATCTATGACTAACATCTATGTAATATTTATTCAATTCTGATGTCTGGTGGAGCAAAAGTTATCTTCCTCAAAAGAGTGCTTTAGACAATAGGAATAATAACTGCAGAAGAGTCTTTCTTCCCTTCATGTATTCCCAGAAATAAAATTCAATTTGAGATACAGTGGATTGATTTGGTACTATTTTATTTCGATGTATATTTTGCTGAATACAGTTACATGCTGGAAAATGCAAGGATGCTGAAATATTAAATGAAAAAAAATGATCTGTGAAAGCTGTTCCTGCAGGTGTTAACTTCACGCTCTTAGGCAGTCATCTAAGACAGATTATTCTAGTGAAAACTCCATTCACATTAGATAATCCGTCCAACATCTCGGACCAAAATGTCATACATGTTGATGGTAAACTTGGGACTATAGACTTGAATGTGCATCCTAGATGAGCTAGGATACAGGCCAGAACGTGAGCATTATGCCTTTGCAAGACCCCAGATTACTGAAGCAATACAGAACAATACACACCAGCCAAGATTTGCTGTGACCAATGTAAAAGCACTGATGAATTCTCTAGCTATGGTCTAAGATGCTTAGTTGTCAGGAATCTAAAAAGTTGAAGAGCCATAAAACTTACCTATATTGGCAGATACGGCTGTTGGAGATTCACTTCTACAAAGCTTTTAAGCACATCAGTACCCTCTTTTAACCATCACTTAAAGAAAAGTAGACTAGGGGGTATAGCATTTAAAGAAAAGAAGTAGACTAGGGGGTATAGCAACCCAAATTAGCTTTCTGCTCTGCATCTTGGCAGGTCTTAAATTGTCTTCTGTCACACAGACACCAACATCTTTGAAGAAAGGGCTGCTTTTGTGACAGCACCTTCCTGCAATTTAGCAAATCAATTGGCAGTAACAAAGCTGATAGCAAGAATAACTGTGGGGGCAGTAACCAGACATTTGGCCTGACTCTGAAACATATTGGACTGAGGTAACATTAATCCTTCCGTGTCAGAGATTTCACGGTTAACAGACTATCATACAATCTTTCAAGACCCTATAATGGCTGCTCAGTGACCATGAATCATGACTTATTCACAGGCTTAAGGCATCCGAAGACATCAGCTCTGCATTAGTCTAAAAGGCTTATCTCAGAAAGTTACATATGTATACCACAAAACACCTCTTTTCTGATATTAACGATCGCAATGAGAAGGGTTCTGGAGCACAAGCTGAAATATGAGAGGTATGCTTCAGTCATTGCAACAGTCTCATGGATTGGGATCTTTGATGCCCTTTCACAGCACAGATATTTCAGCACTCCTACATATGCTGCCTTTAAATTCCCTCTCATACACTTTCTGCTCAATTAGCAGGCCAAAATACACTGCTGTTTGAGTTCCAACTGCTCAAGATAGCACAAGCAATTAAGTTGCATCAATAAATACACTTGCTACAAAATCACGCAATCAGAAATTTACTTCCCACATTTGCATGTCTTTCTAAATGAAAAAAAAAAAAAAAAAAGGAGGAGGAATTCACAAACCATATGCTGTTGTGACATCTATGCAATATAAATTGATAATCGGTTTGCATGCCATTCTCTGGCTTACTGGAGTTCACTTCCAAGAAAGAGAGATCTGCTGACAAGATTAAACAAGTGACTCACAAAAACAAACAAGGAAATAATCTCACATATTTAGTTCAGAGTCTGGGGCTTGTGGAAAATCTGGGCCAAGAGAATTCCTGCCTTGGCAGTGTGCCTGAGTCAGATTTAAAGAGAATATTTGCTCATTGTATATTTTACACAGTAAGCAGGAAATGATATTATGTGCTTCCCAGTCTTTGTCCTCCTCCTATTCCCTGAACAGATTTCTCAGGGCGGGATCAGTATTAAACTGGTGTGTGTCATGGACATAACAGCTGGCAAGAATTGCAAATCCTCATCAGACTGTGAGGAAAGAACAAATAATCACACACCAGTTTCATGCACCCTTTTCAGATGGTTCTGGAAGGGTGAAAGATATTAATTCCTGAATTTAAACACGCACAAATTTCAAAATAATTCAGATCCACTCTTTGAATCTGCTTACCAATAAATCAATATGCAAGTGGCTCAAAACTGCCAACTTGGATGCCTTGATCGGATGAAAACTCCTCCTCTCTATCAGCTTGATTTTATATCAGAAAGGATGTACTCAGAGAAAAGCAGGATTTCTTTCGGGTTGGCCCAGAACCTTTGTACGAAGACATGGTATAGACAAGGATATACGAATTGTTTAAACACAAGGGATTTCACCTCTGCACACACTGATTAAAAAGTTTTATGGACTTTTATTCCCTGTGATCAGAAATCTCACATTAACAAAATATAAAGTGGAATCTGAGATATACAATCTTCTTTGAGTAACTCCAAAACCAGAAGGTGTTGAGGAGCAGGGAAGAGGAGGCAGGAATTCAGTTACACTAACTTAAGCAAGATGCTACTGCCATCAGCAGATTACAAAATCAATTCAGGCAAATATCAAAGAAGGAGCCAACGTCTCTTATACATGTCCAGGCTCCTTCTGAGATAACATAAGTTCCCTAAGATGTCTTGCATTGCTATTATGAAGACAGAACAAGGTTTGTTTGTTTGTTTGTTGGTTTTACTGAGGAGGAGAAGGGACCAGTCACTAGCAACATGGATGCTACAGGTAAGAGAAAACCAGTCACAGGCCCAGAATGCAAACTTAATGCAGCTGCTCATCCAAATATTGCCAAAATAATTTTTCAAACAGAGAGCACTCAAGGCCTGTGATGTTTTTCTTTCAGATTCCTGGAAGACTGCTTTCAAGGTGGTAAAATATTTCCAGGGATTTACACTGGGATTCAAATGTTGAGAATATACCTAGAAAAAGTGGAATGACATCTTTAATACAATCTGTATCTGTATGTAATAGGAATCAAAAGCAGCAGTTTTACTGATTGCCTTAAGAACAAATGGCAAGGGAATATGCTTTACATTGAGGATAGCAAAGTATATTTAAATTATATTTAAGATAAAGATGAAATCTACAATTAAAACATTTCCAGTGGTGGAAAAGACAAATTTGGTGATGGATACAATTCTTGTTCCTTGATTCGAATTAGTTTGTTTTTCCTTCCTTCACCTTGTTTTAGCTTCTGTGTCAAAACATCAAAAGTGCCTTGAGATTTAACTACGCAGATGGCTAAAACATGTTACTACAGGGTAGCAGCAAAATAGTTATGTTACTTGCAGGCCAAACACTGATATCTTGATCAAAATGAACAAAGAGGAGAAAATTATACTATCGAAACCTAAAGAAATAGAAGCTGCTGCATTAAAATCATTCAAGTTTATTTCTGTGGTTGTATCTATCAATTTGCAATTATATTTTTAAGGTGGATGGTTCTTGTTTACTCCTCCCATTTAGAATTTTGAGTTAAATGTTTGAAGTACAATTTTAGAAATGGGATTAAAAATTGTGTGAAAGGTAAAATAATCTTTCCCCTCTTTAGGTGAAAATTATTCAGGCCTTCTCTCTTCTTCTTTTCATACAACTTTTTACAGCTTTCACTGGAAGAAACTGAGCAGAAAACAGAGCTCTGGAATGAGCAAGATTAGTTCCCATTACCACTTTAAAACTCAGCAATTCTACTATTTTTTTGTTATGAATGAAACTCAAACCTGCCACATGGCAGCATGTACCCTTTTACTCCAGCATGGGGATGTCAGCAGCATGATGAAAGCTGCTGAAGAGCCTCAGGAAGCACAACTTTCCCCAGGTACCTTTTGAAGAGTACTCCCTAATGATTCTAAGAATGCTCTTTAAAATTGTTTGGTACGTCTTGGTCTCTGTTTTTAAAATCAGTATTGCTTGTGCTATGTAACAGAAAACAAGACACAACAAGATTACTATGGTGACTGATACATGTAACATGTGCAGATACCATCTGCAGAAATACCATAGAAATGGAAGGGCATGTCCTCCCTGCTCTAGTTTAGGTGAATAATCCTTCATCAGATAAGGATTATCTGGAGTATATACTCCAGAGCTTTAAAAATCTTACCTTTTTCTGTATTTGCACCATGTGATAATATCATATGATGAAGAGAGCCAAGCTCAATGACATAAGGTTGCCTGAACAGGGTCTATGACAAACTGTGATTAGGAAATATTTTAGCAACAGAAAATTCTTTGTAAGACAGTATTTTAAGAGCATAAATGTAACACGTAATGGCTTAGAAAGCCATCCAAGAACATTAAGGGCAAAACTACTAACACTCAAAAGCTGAGTTCTCAGCTCTATCTATGTAGGCTGGAGGGAATCCCAGCGTTTCCATACCTTTCTAGGATGACTAGAGATAACATTTTGCAATAATGGTAGTTTTGTCTTAGCAGATAACTTCCACCTGTATTTTCCATTAGCCATCAGGCAATGTAAACCTGAGAAGTTCCTAGACCTAGCTTGTGAGCGCTAATCTTCTGAAGTAACTTCTGACAGAAAACACATTTCTTATGACACATCAGCAATTGCAGGTGGTGAATAAAGACTGAGGAAGAAATAAGAGTAGCTATTTAAACATTAATGAAAGATCTAGATTTGTAGAAAGCAGTTAGAGAAAAAGGTATACTTCAATTTCATGGTAGAAATTTACCATCTTGGTATGGTACATACTGCCAATAAATGCAGGTTCCAGCACAGTAGAGACACAGAGTTAATCCATTTGGATTGTTACAGACTCACTGTGAAGTGAAACTCCATTACCTTTCAGTAATGCTGTAAGGATAGCTAAATCAATATCCTGGTGTCCTTCTGATCCCATGCGAAATACTGTGATCTGAAACATTAAAAGACAATAGCATAATTGAAACCACAGTAACATTTTAAAGCAGAAATTAAATGAGATCTACAAATCTCAAAATTTCCCCATGGCTACAAAATCATTATCTTACTCAATTATTTCATGAGAAGGTTGTTATATAGGATTAACATATAACTTTTTTTTTTTTTTTTTTTTTTTTTTTTTTTGGTGAGATAAAATTCACTGAAGATAAAAGTTCTATTAAGAATCATGTGGAAGAAAAATTCTCTGTAATACTTACAGGGTGAAATCAGAGATGAAAAAAAAAAATTCTTGTATTAGATTAGCATTAGATTAAATGTCCCCACTACTAGGATGGATTAGGTGTGTTATAGGTTATGGATTTTATTTACAATATATGGCACTGAACAAGATGTTTTCAGCAAAAAAATCAGCAATCAACATCATGATTCTGTATAGCAGGAAGTTAGGTACATGATCTGTGCTTCTAATATCTTTAGGCATATGTAGTCAGTGATGAATATTATATATAAGCTTTGAGGCTGTTAGGTAAGATACACAATTCATGAAGAATGAATTTTGTGGGATTGTTCTTTCAAGACAATTTAACTCTTCGTTAAGACTACTCTGAAACATATAGAAGTGCAAATCTCCCTGCTCTTTTTGTTCCTATGCTCCTGGGCTTCTATAAAGACAATCAACACTGCAGTCTTTTGTTATTGTCTTGTCTTTTCTAAGGCAACCTATGTTACTATTTTGATCAGAATAACTGGTAATGTTTTCTCCTTTTGTCATTGTTGACTGCCTCCATAAAATTTTAATTAAATGATACGCTTAATTAGGAATCTTGTAAACATGTTTTATACATATATTCAGGAGCATATGTAGTCCCTAAATTCCTAGATTTCTACTCATTCAGCACCACTGAATTACAGCAGCATCTGTTGGCAACTATCAGTGCACAAAGAATGGTAGAAAGCAATGGGGAGAGAAAACACTGAAAGTGGTCAAGCCTATGCTTCAGTTTATCAGCTGCAATATTCCTACAGATTATATTCCAAGCAATTCAGCGCAGCCCTCCTGTTGCACCTATGTTACCTTCATGTGGCCCTGGGAGCCCCAGGGTGTTCGGAGGGATGTCAGAGATTTTGTGCCTGTAGTACAATGTGCTGGAGACAGATAAGGCAAACTTTTTCATAACTTTTTTTCACCTTCGCAGTGACTGGCAAGAAAGCTTTCCCTGCAGTGCAGTCAGGCTGCTTCTCCGCAGTTAGTGTGGGAAGAAACACACTTTTTTTTCTAAGTATCATCTCAGTACACAGTAACAACATGAGCTGATGAGACCAGCCTCTCTTCTGTGTAAGCAAGAAGGAGGAACATCTTCCCTCCCAATGGTAGGTCTGGCAGCTGATGAAAATATGTGAACACAGTGTATCCACATAACAGATTGAGTATTAAATTCCTCATCATGCTTTGCAATTTCCTATACTATTTTTGCAACAAGAGGCATCTCCATAGCACTGAAAGGATGTGTGGCTGCCTGGCAAGCTGGTGTTGGAAACATGTTTGCAGCTCTGTCCTCCATGGCATCAACACATGGCAAAATGCCCTGCTTGTTCTTTAAGTCCGTATAAAGGAATCTGCATATCAGGGCTGAAAATACTGAAATAAGGCAGTTCAGAACATACAGTGGGAGAACAAAATAAATCTCAAACTAAACGTGTGCTCAGAGAACTCCCAGCTTAATTGAAAGGCTGCATACAAACTGCAAACACTGAACAGCTTATCATCACACTAAACCTGAGGGAATTTTGTGTGCACTGGACCATATATAGAACTAAATTTCCAACTTCCCTTTCTTCTCTATTCACTTCACCCCTTCCTCCCTTTCAGAAAAAGTCAACCTGCTCCAGCAGAACAAATTGCTGTGGTATCAAAAGTAAGGTAGAGCCATAAAATTTATTTAAATTTGAATAAAAAGGGTACCTTTAGATAGTAACTGTTACTTTATTAGTATGTGTAAAAGATCTAGCAAAAACCCAAAGGGTAAAATAAAGAAAAAGAAGATAATTAAATTAGAGATGGGCTTAGAAAAAGTGTTTGGACTCAAACTAGAGTTTTGATCATTTTGAGACTCATTCTGAAGACTCAAACAGAAATTAAGTCTTAACCAAGGCAAATTCTCATGGTTATTCCTTTCAAAATGCTCAAAGGTTAGCAGTTCAATGAGTCAGATGATGTTACCGACTTCAGCCTGTTCTGAAAGCACGAAATCTTTCAGGACAGAAACAGGTATGCTCAGCCTCTCACAGTGGTTCAGGCTAACTCTCCCTCTCCACAGAGAGGGTTTCTCTCCTGTCACAGACCATGAAGAAGATTTATGACAACCTGAAGCATTTTGCTGCTCTTATTCATGCACCTTTATTTTTGCAGAAACTTCTCACAGCTAGTTATCTGTCAAATTGTTGTCTCAAGCCTCAACTCAATCTAGAATTTACAGGCTTGTCTTTGCCCTGTTATGTTTTCCCACAGTTTGGAGAAAGATTGCTTGTTTCTTCTTTCCACTGTTGTCCTAAAACTTCACCCATGTGTTACTACATTCACAAAGTGGGGAATTTAAAATAGAAACTGCACTGCAGTTTGACAAGTACTGAACTTTCTCATGCATCTCTGAATATAATATTTTAATCCTGACCTGCAGTGTTCTTCAGTTACAGTCTTGTTCATTTGTATCTTTGGAACTAAATGTTGGAAAGTATCTGAGTTGTCACTGTCTTCAGAATAAATCAGGCATATAAATTGCAGCATGCTGGCTGATATACCATTTGGATCATCACCACCACTTGTACCTTACTTAGCAAAGACATGTTGCTGAACCTTTTTTTCTTCAGTATCAATTCATGATCCAAGAACAATGCAATGGGAGAGGAAGAATATCTAAGCTATATTTTCAGCCCCAGAACACACTGGAGGAACCCTCAGGATCTCTGATAGACCTGGAATGCATCTCCAATTGAAACATTCATTAATGAGGAGGGTTGTGCCTGCCTTCTGTCTTTTCTCACAACTTCTTTTAGAAACACAGCCACAAATGCTGTCCCTCTGTTTTTTTTGTGCCACTTTTAAACAGAGATAAGCAGTAATATAAAGAAGCTTTGAAATACACTGAGAGAAAAAGAAAAGTGCACTGTTCACTGCTGGATGTAATCCCAGTGTCTTATACTAAACCCACTCTTCACTGTGCCATCGAGAAAGCATGTCTTTTACTTAAGAATTCAGTAAGTATGAAGAGACAACAACTGCTCCTAAACCACAGCCTTACTTCTATACTTATGCACCCTTTCTAGTTTTCCTAGTGTTCTTTATTTCTTGTAGTTAGAGGAATAAGGACATAGGGACACTTTGCCAAGTATTTACGCAGACTTTGCACTGAGAAATGTTCAATATCTACAGGACTCATAAAAAGTCAATCTGTCCCTCATGCTTGAGGCCTGTTTTTATGGCATTTTTTTCCTGATTGTAATTTACTCATCTAGTTTCAAGAAACATTAATTTATTTGACATTTTCTGGGTGCCTTTTCCCTAAACACTAGTGGATAAATCAGTGCTGAAACTAAGTAATAGCACATTGATGCTGTTATGCCATTTACCAGGGCCTTGTTAGAACAGGTTACAGGCGCTACTGCACTAGTGTATACAAAACTGCCATGCTAAAGGAAAACATCTGGGCCAGTAAACTCTATTACCAGCTATCTCTTGATAGGCATTTGCCACTGAAACCCACTTGATAACACTGAAAATAATAAAAGCTTTTCCTCTTTAAAGAAGAGACACAGTGCCTAAGAGCCATTCATGTTGAAAAAGATCCGCTTCATGTTTAAACCCACTGCACTGCTGTTTGAGCCTGCCGTAGTAGCTGTAGCCTCCAAGTAATCTTATTGAAAAAAGCAATATAAAAGGCAAAACAAGACTGTAAGTATGCATATAAAATCCAGGCCATTAAATTATTAAAAACAAAACAAAATACTAAGGCTAAAAGAAAAAATAATGTATGTTTAAGGCTTGCTTGTCCTAGCAAAAGAAAAAGAGAAAAGATGCATTGGTAGTTAGACTAACCCTAGCCATTCTTTTGCACTGATGTGAAAGAAGGAAGATTAACTTCAGCTGATAAATGTTCTTTACGCTGATTTGATTAAAACTGTAATCTACAAAATAGTTTCCTATTTTTTAAAATCATAATAAAATTTTTGTAGAAAGAAGAATTACCATTTGATTTTCTCAGTTTTTTTTCTTTTGAGCCAGAAAACGATTTCTGCTCAAAAAAGAAAAACCACTCCAAAATCAAATATCCTTTTTGTCTCGGGTTTTGGGCCATGTTATTACTTCCATGTTGTCAGTGGTTTCAATAGTTGATGCTGAACTCGATTATTTTAGAAGAACATTTTTTGGGGATTTTCCCATTTTCCTCCTTTTCTTCCTCAGTGTTCACGCTATTTATTGGCTTGAAATGAATTTTTCAGGTAACTGCCTGAGGCATCTGAGTGAACAAGTGTGACTTCCAATAGCAGCACAAGCATTTTTAAAATATATTTTTTCCTCACTTCCTTACAAATACAATACAGGTGATATTAACATCCCTTACAAAGAAAAGAAGGTTAAACTGTACTAAAGGAAGAGTTAAACCTTAAGATAAAAATGCAACCAAAAGAGGCATGCAAAAGTGGCTCCAAGTCATTAATAAAGGCTATCTCAACAAACTACAAAAGCAGAGCTAAGGGCCATCCAGATTCTTGCTAAATATAGCTCTAAAGTTTGTCTTCCTTTTGGTCTGCCCATGGTGATCTACAGATAAAGTCCAGTAGGTAGCAGACACTTTGTGCTCCTGTGTTTGTGTGAGGCTGAATTTCATATGTAAAGAGAGGGGACCCTCCCACTTAAGATAAGTATGGGAGGAAGATGGTGAAGTGGGAGGAGGGGATCACCAGCTCTGATGGACTCCTCTCAGAAGGAGGAGGTTAAGACCCACCAGGCAAAATGTTGTTTTAGTTCTACAACGGAAGGAAAAAATAGAGGTACCACCAATACAGGAGAAAGCCTCTCATTTGGCTCTGCCAATTCTGCCTCTGTGAAATGGATTTCCCTTAAAAGCAGGAAAAAGACACAATTAAAACAAAAACAACAAAAATCCCTGGGAAGATCTTTCCTCTATCTCATTTCTGATTTTACTGAAATACCTGAATGTGAACAGGATTAAAATCCAGGAAAAAAACAAACATACAAAAAAAGCAAGCCTAGAAGTGTCCTCGTTCTTCCTAAGATAATGTGCTATAAGAAATCACTGAGCTAAAACAGACCTTCACTTCAAGCATGGAGACTGCAGTACACTGTGCTCCTTGTCAGCAATAATTACAGTCCAGCAGGGTAGTAACCTAATTTTCAGGCAAGGCAGGTAGAAAGCAAATAAAGAACCAAAAGAACAGAGAAAAAAGAAGCATGACAAAAAGTGATGGAGATTGTGGTGGGTAGGAGTGGGGTGGGTGGAAAGATCAAAAAGAACAGATTATCTGATCTGAAACTTCATTAAAAGCAGTCATTAAAATAGCTCTGTTTTCTATTTAGTATCATTTTCATTCCTATTTGGCAGATTTCTTTGAATTTCCCTTTTCCTTTGCTCTATGCAGTTTCTTTCTCAGTAGGGTCAGTTTAACCTAGCATCATGCATCCTCTTTTTTATTTACCTTCATGGTGTTACAGCATTGCACTTCTGTGACACTACTATTTTAACTAAGAGTGGTAAATATGAACCAGAGTCTCAGAAATGAGTGACACACTGGGAGACACAGGTCTTTTACTGACATCTAGGATTTCTCAAGTTTAGTGTGCATGTAAATGTGGGGTTACTTTAGAAGTACAGATCATAGTGAGTATACAGATAAGCACTCTTCTCTTGTCAGGTTGTACTGGGCTCTGAGCACCTTGATTCATCTGCAGGTGTCCTTGTTCACTGCAGAGGAGTGGGACTCAATGCTTTTTAAGGATCTTTTCCAACTTTAATGAGTCAGTGATTCTATGACACTACGAGTATATGCATAAGTATCCCCTTAATGGGAGCTGCAAAATCATAAGATCAGCTAAGAAAATATGTATCTAATAGATGCTGAGAATGGGAGATGTTGTCAAACAGAAGCACAGGTGAGTAAGACAACCGCTGGAGGGGTGTGGGCACTGAGATGCTTAGGAGGACATAAATGTTGTGGGTTGTTATGTAAGTTGTGATATCTTAACTGTGAAACTTCTGAATTCTTAGAACCTGGTCCCCTGCCCAGTTTCTTTGTAACTGCTTGCACTTATGTGCCTTACAACTTCGGACGAAGCAGAGATACAGAGTATGGAGAGGGCAGTATAGTGTGAGGCAGACACACTGAAGCAAGTGAAATTATCTGACAAGCAATTCACAGAGACCCATGGCAAAATCCTTGGCACTAAAATATGCTTTACTTTTTATATTCCTCGTTAAGCCAGCATTGGCCTGCCATAGTTTGCTGTTTTCAGGCCTAGTTGAATATGTAAATGATAAAACTTCCTTAGTACAAACTGCTATGCGCAAACAGGTTCATATTCTGATTGTATGAAGCTGATTTTACCTCTAGAAGGAGAACTAGAGCTGTAGCTAGGGCAGCAGTCACTGTCATCATTAATTGTAAATCTGGGTCATGGGAAGGGAATTCATCTCAAGGAAATACTTTGCAACTGTTCAAAACAGGATTTGGTGAAAATAATCACGGGACATAAAGGTTATTCCCAACTATCAAAGTATTTGCTCCCTCTTTTAATGCTTCTTCTAAACAAAAGTAAACCCTCTCTTCCTCACCCACCATACCACTTCTTTCTAGGACTTATTCTGAAAATTAAACAGGACAGTATAAGGGCCGAGGATTGAATGTTAATGGTTATGCATCACCAGGCTGCTGTTAGTATTTTTAAAATGTACTACTACAGTGAGCACTGTTTGTACAATAAGGTTAATATCAGCCACTTTAGCATGAGAATTAAAATCTGAAATATATATAGATTTTGGTATTTGTTTGGAGAGAGAGCTGGCAACATCATATAAGCAGGGAGAAAGCACCATTACACTGAGAAGCATTTTACCCCTCAGTCACTAAAACAAGAGATAAAGAAGAAATATCATTCTCTACACCTCAGACTGACAATGCCTGCTGACGAGACAATGGATAGCTGAAGACGGAAGAAAAAGCAGGGTGAGAGTGGTGAGAAGAGAGAATGCAGCCAACAGCACTCTTTACTTCCTGTATTCATAGCTTCTTAAGAATGCTGCAAATTATTCATGCGTTTAGAGACAGAATTTTTCCTCACTATCATCTCATTATCACATCAGGAGAAAATACACCATGATTTAAAACTATTTAAAGTGATTTTCTTTCCTTCTATCTCCATACAATTTTTGAATGTCCTTAAATCTTACCTACGGTAAACACACTAACTGTTTGTATGCATCTGGATCAGAAAAAAACACCTCTTTTTCTGAAAAAAAAAAAAAAAAACAACAAACGAAAACCAACCAAAACCAACCAACCCAACCCAACAGATACGGTTATTAATATAATCTGAAACTCCCCTGCTTGAGAGGACAGGTTCAGCAAATCATGTAGTTCCTTCTAGAGCACATGTTGACATTTCTAATTTAGTTAGGCCTACCTGAATGTTTTAGAGGAAAATTCCCCTGAAAATAAAAATGCATAGTAAAACAAAACATTAAAGGAGGTCAGTTGTGCAAAGCGACAGAAGGGCTCAGATAATATGGGAAAACATTTATTTCTTTCTTGCAGTAAATAATTCTGTTTGGCTCTGGGGAAAAGCTGCTTGATTTGGAGGCATAGCAAAGATCAAAGTGAGCGGGTGAGTAAATGGAAAATACTAAGGAAGAAAGAGGGTGGTCAAATTGAGTGGCCAATAATGAGGAATAAGAAAGAGAATTTGAAGTAAGGAAAGCAGAGGCTGCAGACACATGAAGGGAGAAGTTTAAATGCGGTCTACAAAGTTTCAAAACTTTTACATTTTCCTCTGCTTTGTGGCAGCACTGCAATACTTCACGTTTTTCTCTGATCCAATAATTTGTCACAGACTCATTGTCTGGTAACAAGCAAGGAACAAAAAAAAATCAGCTTATAAGAAAGGCAGCAATTCTGCAAATGAGGAGCCATGTAGGTGCACAAAAAGTCATTTGACAGAAATTACTGTCAGTGTTTGGCTTTCACTATAATTGGTAGTTTTGGGCCTTCGTTTCAGACTGAGGCAGCTCTGTCAGCCCTTAATGGAAATGTCAGAGTTTTTCCCTTGGTGAAAACTTATAAACTTCTGAAGCCTTATAGCACTGCCAATCTTTTGGGATGGAATATGTTTATTTTCCAATAGAATATTGATTGCAAATTGGTTTTGGCAATAAAAATATTGAAAACAATGCTCTTCTCTTGTGATTTCATACTGTTGTTATATTAGGCCATTTATCACTCTGTACAGGCGGTGTACCAGTTCCTGATTTTAAAGTTGAAGAAATACGAATAAACATAAATTCTAAGTCACGAAGAATATAAGAAGAGGAATAGATATTTTAGATATTTTAGATATTTTCCTTTAGGTTGCTGGGCTGTACACATCAGCAGATTTTGAAGATAAACACAGCTGTGTTTCCATGCAGGCTTGCAAAGTGAGTACTGTCTGAGAACATCCAGGAACAGAGAAATGCTTCTGGATGACAAGATGGTAGTCATTTTTGTTCACAAATTGTTGTAATCCAACTCCTCTATCACACCGACCCAGCAATGAAATGTGGAGTAAGTGTGACATTGTTCACTTTCTCCATCTCTTCTACTAACCAGTGGATCCTTGCAATGGCAAGACACCATGTCAGACTATCTTTATAGACTTCCTTCTAAAATTGAGCAGCGACTTTATTAGGCTGAAAGGGACGTAGGCAGTAGAGTGAATAAAACAGTAAAGCTTTCTTGTCTTAGGTTTTGTTGCCTGAATCCCAAATAGTGGGACTTATGTCAAACTGAACCCTAGTATACTGGAACATACTGGAGTATACTGAAGTATAAGGGTTCCCCTTGTTATCCCAAAATTTTGATCCGCTAGTGATACAGGAATTGTGCTTCAGTTCCAGCACATACTAAGGAGAAGCCTGAATAAAAAGTTTTCAAAGTGCTTAGATGCCATGTAGCCCCATAAAACTAATATTTCTCCCAGAAAGCACTCTTACAAACAAGCACTCTTGTACGGACTAGAAAGATGAGAGTTGACTTCTGTCTATGCCTGTGTCTGAACTACTGAGAAAGGCCCATGCTGGTGGATCTCTGTACTCACACAAGTCTCACTAGCTCATTCTGGGAATTTAGCATCAGAAAGCAACTCACTGCTTTATGTCACGTTACTACTGAACAAATATGCCTCTTGTGGTACCTTGAATCTTTAGTGTCTTTGCTCTCCTGCTAAGCTAACAAGCCTTAGAAGTACAAGTTCTGTGAAAAACAGCAAAGTAAGCCAATGTCATTCTGGGTTTTTACTTAGACAATTTAGTGCATAATCCTTCTCTTGCTCAAAGATACTAACTACTGTAAAACCCAATTTTACTTCAAGACAAAGTTTAATTAAAAGCTCACCACTGAGAGGGATAGATTTAATATTCCATTTCTTTAAGAGAATGAAATTCCAATTTGTCTGTTCCCACTCCTGTATATACTGAAAAATTATGTCTTGCAAGTTATTGCCTTAAACAAATTGTCTGTAAGACATATCCAGATATGTATTCTAATGTTAACCTTAAAGAGAAGCGTGGTGAGTCAGTTGGATAGCTACAGCATTAAGGTTTGGGCCTCTTAGTTCATTTTAAATTTAAATTTCTTATTTTTCTGTGCAGCATCTTCTCAAATGGTCTGACAGTATATAGGCTCCCAAGCTGCTTCACTATAAATGATGCATGTGAATGACTATACTGTACTCAGAATTACAATAATATTGTGACAATGCACAGAAACCAGGCAACAAAAATATCCATGAATCTTTAGTTTTGCAGCTGGCTTGCTACTAATACAAAGCAGATAATACTTGGAAAAGGCAGATCAGTTATTATATTTCTGAAGGATGGTAAATTGGCAGATGTTGCTATATGGAGAACCTCCATCTCATGAGGTGAGCTTCTTGTCTATGACTAAGATGTTACAGCAGTAATTAATGGTTTTCCATGCTCCACCTGAAGGTGTAGAAAGTGAAGTAAGAAATTCTAAAAAAGGCAAAAGAAATTACAGCTCCAGCATGTTGGAGCTGGGTGGTAAGAAAGGCTAAAGAACATTACATGGAGTGCATACGCTGCATTGAATCCTTCCAACTTCCTGCTTGTATTAATTAGTCTGTATTATCTCGTGTGGAACTTGATGGCCACATGATAACTTTTTGCCTTGGCTTTCATTATTAGGGTAATAGATGCTTCCACAATCTTACATATTAAAGACAAAAGAAATGTTTTGAATCTGCAAAAAGCTGTAAATTTAAGTAGAAAGTTACATTAGTATCTACAAGTGACTCCACGTGAGACAATTGTGCAGGCAGCATGCACCAAATAAATGAGAAAATGCCTATTTACTGAATGTGAACGTAAATAATAGATTGGGAATTTTCTGCAGTCCTCTAGGTGGCTGATGTTAAAAAAGGTAGTTGATCCTTGCAGGCTTGTGTAGAAGATGGCATATAATGATCCACGATGGATCAAATAAATAAATAACCAAATAGTTAAATTGCTTCAACAGTTGGTCTGACATGTTTGCACTTTCTGTCTGCAGAAGACCAGCCTCATCTGCCAGCAGCTGAAAAGCAGCCGCTAGGATTGAGAGCTTCCCAAGGCTTCATTGTAATGCAACAGCTACAACAGTTGCCTTTGTCTTCTTATTTATCTATCTGTCTATCTATCTATCTATTTGAGATAAGTAGCTGTTTTGCTTGTTGAAATTGTTCTCAGAATTCCTAAAATATATACTCTGGCCCTAGTACAGATTTAGTTATCTAAGGAGTCAATGGCAAAGTGCAAATAACTTCAGCCATCTTCTTGGCAGCTGGAGAAATAAAATATGATATTGTCTCCTTAGCAAAAAGGAATCAAATAAGGCTTATAGAATGCAAAACTACCTTGTAAAACCTTAACACTTACAGAGGTTGCCCTTCATTCTTGTCCAAAAGTATTGATCCGAAATGACTGGACAAGAGATTTAACTTTCATCACAATTAGGAGAGCTGTCACAGTTTCTGCTGAAGAGGCACTGCCCCTCCATTTGTGCTCAGAGGACTAATAACCATCAGGACACTTCAAATTGGAAATCTCACATAATGTTCCATGGGTGACAGTTGTTCCAGCAACCTGCAGACTATCAGCTTCTTGATGCTCTGCTGCTCCAGGTACTTACTGCCAAATTACATGCTGTTCACAGCAATTATATGCTTGCAGGAATAATGATTTTTACTGTTTGACAAGCCACCTCTCCCTTTTCTACCTCTTGTAAAAAAAAAGACTTCATCAGCATGATGACAAAATCTTAGCCAAAATAATTTGTTTATGAAACTTGATTTCTTTAAAAAATGGGCTAGAATGAACACCCCAGCTGTCAAGGACTAAAAAAATAATGTGGAAATACGCCAGTAACTTCTTAAAAGTCCATTTGATTTAGCTGATATTTATTTCAGAACATATTCATATATACGTTAAACACTTACATAGAATGCTTGACTAGGATCTTACTAATTCTCTAACCTGCACATCCTGATCAAAAGCACAAAAGCACACTGCGTTTTGTAGCCAGTATAGAGAATTGTGAATCATTTAGGTTGGGAAAGACCTTCAAGATCATCATTATTACACAAAATATCTTTTTTCTTCAAAGTGAGCAACTGTTTTCAAAATTCTTAGTACAGAAATTAGAACGCACTAGATTATTTTTATAATTTCAATTTATTACATTACCGGGGTAAGCTTTCTCCAGAATCTTCCATAAACATGGACAGGTTTGCTCCAGGCTTTTCAGCCAGATAAAACAGAAACCCTTCTAGATGAATAAGTCTAGAAAAGGAATTACTAAATCTCTCACTAGCTTCTCAGTACTTTGAGTAAGTAAGAGTAAACTGAATTAAAGCTCTGACTAGTAAGATAATACTGGGGTAAGAATGTTAGCCTTTCAGCACTGGTTGCTCATAAACTGCACCTTTGGACTTTGGGGAATTTGGTTCCATCTGTGAAAATAGCTGTCATGTTCATCACAGTGCACCAAAGCATAAAAATAGTAGACCACAGAAGAAACGAGGAAAAATACCCATAACTTGCTGATCAGAAACAGAGATGGGATTTTCTTGTTTCTTTTTTAGCAAGAAACTAAAAGATCTACACAGAAAGTAATGTCTCTTATTTATTATGTTAGCCCACCATGTCAGAGGTTGACACTGGTGGTATAGCAGTAGAGGCTGGACCTTCCCATCAGTATTCCACTACATGTTATTGCTGTATGACAGATGGCAGCAGAGGGGCACTCTGACAGAATGGTTTCTGACATGGAAGTGTGTATGAAGCAAAGGTGTGGAATTAAATTCCTCCATACAGAAAAAATGGCACCCATTGGTGTTTACCAGTGCTTGCAGAATGTTTAATGGAGACCAAACAGTGGATGTGAGCACAGTGAGATTGTGGGTGGTGCTTTTCAGCAGTGATGACAGCTGACATCAGAGAGGGGCACCTCCACTGGTGCAGATTTTTACAAGTGTGACATGCAGGCTGTTGTACAACACTGGTGAAAATACAGAGCAAATGGTGGGGACTATTTTGGAAAAAATGTGTTTTGTAGCTGAGAATTTGTTATATCGAAGAGTGTTATTGTGCTCACAGTAACTGTTGTAGTTTCCATGGAGATAAATAAAAGGCTTTCAGAGAAATCTATGTCAAATTGTGCCTGTGGGCTCAATGCATAAACAAGTTCCAGGAATTCACAGGTGCATGCAAACCTATGTCCACTGTCAATACACTCCTTCTGCAAACCCTTGTTGTAAAGTTTCTATAGACAAGACACTGTTAGTTCAGTTAATGTAGACAGTGAACCTTAAATATTTAGGAAAATATGTTTAGCAGACAATTGTCATGTTAGCAGTAAGAAGTCAAACTTAATCAGCATGTAGCACACAGTTAATGTGGTGTTTTTTGATTACTAAGGCATAAAGACTGGACTTATCTGTTAACTGTCGCTATTCAGGAACCATTATTCTTATGAAAAATCTATATAAATGCAACAAGTGTGTTTGTTTTCAGTAACATGTACCTTTCCAGCTTGCCAAAGTGTTTTGTCCCCAAAGCCTGCCCAAACAAGCTTCCCTCTTTCTATTCTCTCTGTTCTCCAGATGGACCCAATCTGCTCAATGGAGAGTACATGCTGACTTTTGAGAAATACACATCGTGACTTGGGAACACAGCACTCCAGCAATATGCCAGTCTAAGCTTCAGAATGATTCAATGCTCTTAAAAGAGTGGAGCAGCATATCTTTGTCAGATAACTCAGAAGCCAGAATTACTGTTTTCAAGGGCAGTAAAGCTTACTAAATAAATTACTAAATTTACTAAATAAATAAATCAGTAAAGCTAATTTATTTATTGAGAGACAAATAGATTCTCACTTGCACAGCTGGAAAGAGAACAACAGCCCAACATATTTACAGAGCCTATCAGGGGAAGCAGATTTTTTACTACTCTGCTCTTTGAGGGATTGCCTCCCCAGCTGCTGAGGCACAGCAGAGTCCTCAGGCTGCACACTCACCTGCTCTTTGTATTGAGAGGGGTAACTTCACAATAGAACTAGAGAACAAGAACACACTCTTGAAGACTGTCTCTTTCTCCTTTTCTCTTTCTTATTTTAATAAATATGGAATCTAATTTCATAGTGCCTTTGGACTAATGGGCTGTTTTAGCTTCTCGTGAGCTGCAGCAGTAGGCTCATAGTACTTACTGAAAAAACGTGTTGACTGGACTTTAAAACACTGTTTCCTGCCCACCCTAGGTTGAGTAAGCATTCCTGCTCGTACTTTAGGGACTTCTCTGGGTAAATATTTTTAATAACTGTAAGAGTAACAACAGAGAAGTATATGCAGGCCATTTTCCTGTCTTTGTAACCTACACTTACACACAGCCTACTTTACTTAAAATAGATTTTTATACTATATATCTTATTAAGCATGTTTTCCAAATATGTTTCTGAATACAAACTCAGATGCACACAGCACAGAGACAGCTAAGTTTACAATCTAATCAAAACTACTCATTAAATAGGCTAGTGGAAATTTCTGTGTTGCAAATCCAGGCAACTTTGATCTCTCATCCTCTGTGGTCTCATCTCATCACATATCTTATGTACTCCCATTTTTTCATCAAACAAACTTACTCTTCAGAAAATAAATGAAATATTAGACATCTAATAATGATGCTCCCTGGGCATACAATTAATTCTTTAAGAGTGAAGTCCAAAGTGTTAGAACTTGAAAAGTCTGATTTCCTATAAAGCATGCAGTTTTTCTTGTGATTACATTTTTTCCTCTGGCTACTACACTTCTGTCAGATTTAAAAAAGAGATTGCTGTCTTTTTGTACAATCTAAGTAGGTAAAGTAGGAAATTTTGTTTTCCAAGACAGTTCTGTGTCCCTTTTCAGACTATATATATATATTTTTTTCTCTCTTTTCACATTTTCTCTCCACATTTGCAATTTATCTGTCTTTATGTACTGTACTGTAAGACCATTTTCCTGCCTATATCTGTTTGCACTTATCTGTTTTGATGCATACTATAATACCTTATCTGCATGCTGCAATATCACCAGTTGCTCTCACAGGGCCTTCTATGATGCCTATGATTTCAGCAGCCCTACAGTCCGGCAGTCAGGCACACAGAAACACATGAACTTAGGGAAATGATCAGTTTCACAGCCATGATCCTGAGTTCTCACAAGAGACAGCAACCTCCAGCAATCACACTTCAGACATAAAATTGTTCTAGCACAATGCTGTTAAAAATAACATTGTGAGTAAAACCAAGATACCACAGAGGAACACTGTTTTCATGTGTTCTTTTAAATATGGCTGGGTTTGTGTTAAGAAATAAAAGTTCAAAGCACTTAGGGACAAGTCATCCCCTGGCTGATAGCTCTTCAGTGACATATGGGTAAAGAATATCCATAGTGAGATAGGTTACATATCTACAGATGAACTTGTAACAAAGACACACACTTGCACAGGGCAAAATTATTGGTATGAATGCTACAGATTAAAATTTCACGTTTAACTTTGCAGGAGTAAAAGTTGTTGAAAGTCCAACATGTTCTTGTTTAGATGTCTGGAGCAATCCAGAGCTGCATTCTTCTCCTCACTTTCTCTCCTTCCTGTCTTCCTCTCTCTTTCCCTTTTACCCTCCCTTCTCCCTTATTCCAACCATTCAATTTCAACTGAAACTAAAAGGCATTGTTGAAGATGAAAGCACAAAAAACTCAAATGGTTTCAGAATACCAAACTTCTGTAAAAAATCCTCACATCCTCTTGTTACCCTACAGAACAAGTTGCAAGCTATCATCAGCCTGGAATTCCAGGAAGCTGCAATACAAACTGAAAACAAATCTCAAAAGGATTAAATTACAAAAAGGAAGGATGACTTTTCAGATAGTTTGTTTTACTACTACTAATAAAAGTATTGGAATTTAATCCCAATAACTTTAAAATGTGGTTTTGCTTTTGCTGCTACAACAGTATCTTCATGGAGGTCCTGGAAATTGTTGAGAGATCTTATCTTCTGCAAGCAAATATAGATATGTGTAAATGGACACTCTTGCCTCTGCAGAATAAGAACTGTGGATACAAGCTGTTCTCTTTTACTGTTGTCTCCATAATATAAAAGTAGCCCCACAGATATTCTACAGTAACTCTACAGTACCCTTAGAATATGGTCCCAATGGTATATAAATAATCATGCTTTATTATGTTTTCTGTAGTTGAGAAGGGTCAAATTTTAATCACAATGTCCCTAAGAATGACTGAGAAGTAAAAATATCCCTACGCTATTATTGGTCATATGCCATATTTTGCCCTGTCAAAGTAAATGTAAGGGAATTTACAAAGTGAGAAGATTTGGATTTATCACTTCAACCAGGAAGTAGATTAAAGCAAACAAAAATCAGCGTAATATAGAATAATATCCTTTAGGCATCAACAGATTGAAGAAATTCTTCAACAGGCATCTGAAAAGCTCAGTCAAACCAATGCATTGAACTCTATCTTTGTCCCTTTGTAATGTGTAAACGTACCAGCTCCTTCTTCTTCATGCACTCCATGAGGATAATGAAGAGGTGCTGTGCCTGGGTTCGAGTGTATGTGAAAGTCTTCTGGATGGTAACTAGCAACTGGTCCCGCAAAGATTCATTAATAAGTCTGAAATTAAAAAAAAAAAGAAAAAGGCAACTGAATCAGATATATCAGGAAACCTTTTAACTTCAGTTAAGGGTGAAACAAATAGGAGTTAGATAAGTTACATAAGGTAGATAAGCATCACAAGTTGTTTTCGTTGTTTGGGTTTGAAAGATAGGAATTGCTGAAAGTGTCATAGTCAAACTGAAAAACACCTTCCTAGAGAAAAACACATAGGCCATGTAGGAGTATCTCATCTCCAAAGTTTTTCTTTCAGTTCCCACACAATGAATGACAGGTCATTCAAGTGATCAGCTCTGTAGGATTTCCTAACAAAAACAAGAAAAACACATTGACAGTCTAGATTTGAGGGAGACTAGCACCTCTTGGCAAACTGTAGACCTCTTCCCATCAGTGAATTAGCAGAAATAAACTCACAGTTCATTCTGTGAAACTGGGAGCATTACTGTTGTCAACGTTTTTGATGCTACACAGGACTAGCTAAAAAACACACAAAAAGCTACTCCGTTCCTGAATCCACTCATAGAAGTCATTTTGTTTTTGTGTACTCCGATCTTCCAGAATTTTAAAGAACAACCACTTATAGGTTCCTTCTCAGTGCTAAAGTTCTTGCTTGCAAAAATAAAGGCCCAACAGCAGAAAGAAACAATATCATCTGGAATATTAGAACTTGAACCACTACCCTTGATATTGGAATGTCTATTCCTCAGCACCACTGACTCTTGGTGAAACATTATAGTACTTACTCTCTTACAAATTAGTGGGGTCTAATTAGAACATTATCCTTTCATATATGAAAGTTCCTACACTATGGCAGTTTTCTCAACTAAAACAGTTTTGAAAATTTATTGTTTCTAATTAGTAGAGTTAGAATGTTGTAGAGGATAAGTCCATGTTGATCATCTGGTGGAAAGAAAACCAGGAAATCTTCATGCCTCGTATTTTTTGATAGAAGTTAAACAAAGATTTAGTTCTGCAGCAGCTGAAAAGAACTACTAGACATACCACAGTATGTAGAAGTATTGACTTGTAGCAACTGCTTTGGGAGAACAACCAAACTCTTCTTTAATTCATGCTGTTAGTATGGGTCACTTGTACCTTTCTGGAGCAAAGTAGTGATAATGAGAATGCAGGAAATATTTTATACAGTTGAATTTGAAATACAATTTAATCTATCTTTTTCTGTCTACTGAAAATGTGAGACAATGAACAGGAACTGAAATGGGAAAGGAAGTGGGAAGAGGGAAGAAGTGTATTGTTGCACAAGAGAATACAGGGACCCTGGCAGATGGTGCGTATGTTATTCACTTTGAATTTGACACTAAGTGTATCTGCTGAGGAGGATTTCCACTCCACAGAGAAGCAGGAAAGATATATGTTAATCTGTATAAATTAAAATGAATTAATAAGGGTTTTTAGACCAAGTTGTGGCTTACTGTTCTCTCTACACCTGGCTCTTCCCACTGTCTCTTGCTCTATTACAGACTCCTCTTGAATGAAGAAGAGTCTATACAAATACTTCCACTTTTCATTGAGGAGCAGTATGGCCACAAATGCATTACTCCCTGGGATAGTGGAGAGACAGTAATAATGCATTTACAGCTCTGTGTGAGCATTCCTTCCCCCTGCAGTGTGACCTACTTCCTTTACAAAAAGGGAACATATGATAATTTAAGTAGATACAACAACAGTCTTGGCGGATAGCAGTGAGAGCTGGTAGCAGGGAATTTTATATGTGGGGTCATAAGGAAAATAACCTGATCTTCAGTATGCCATAAGGGATGTTACAAGCATATAGGAACACAAAACAAGATGTCAGAGCACAGGCAGAGATGTAGATTCTCTTCATGTTAAAGTGAATCAACTTGGAAAGGCTGACACTCTGAAGATCATTCCTTAAGTTAGGTCTCCTCAATCTAATGTATTTGGAGTTGCAGATTAGTAGGTTACATGTATGAAAATTCTGAAGTTCTTCTGTTTTTTTAAGGGTTTTTTTAAAAAGGGCAACCGAAACTCACTTTAGTGGAGATTGCTGATCTTAACAAAATGGTGCAGATAGGAGCTATCATTAAATGTAGAAATGGTTCAGTATTGTTTGATTATCCTACCATTGAACTAAAGAAGAAAAAAAAAAGAGTAATCAGAGGAACAAATTACCTGAAAATATGAAGTGAAGGGACTGAAAAGAGATGATGTGAAGTGTAAGAAAAACAACACACTCGGAAATATATGAAATCAGAGTCTTGAGGCAGGAAAGAATTTTACAAAGCATTTCCAAAGATGCTAGGATGAAACTCACATCATTTTCTCTTGGAAATTTAATTTTGTTTTAAAAAATGTGTAGAATCCAAACTTGAAGTTCTGTTTCAGAAATTAGCTTTCTCTCAATCTAAAGCAAGACAAATTTACTTTCATAAGCATTGCATGAAAGATTAATTAAATACTCAGGACTTAATTTCCTAAGCAGCCATTATTTTTCTTTCCTGAGTTAAAGCTCGCAGATACCACCACAGTGTAAGTTTAGATGGCACATAAGGCAAACTTCATGTGACAGCTAT
The DNA here is from genome assembly GCF_019238085.1 of Lagopus leucura. NCBI lineage: Eukaryota > Metazoa > Chordata > Aves > Galliformes > Phasianidae > Lagopus > Lagopus leucura. Next base: position 7,559,739 of record NW_024962272.1, read on the forward strand.
GATTAAAGTTTATTGTTTGAGTTTAAAAAAAGATATTAAAAATGGCTCCTAACTTCAGTGGAACACATCTTTCACAGTATCACTGTTCAGAAACTTGCTGATCTCATTCTAGGCTTCCCAACGTCAGTGGTCCTCAGTTCTAGAGCAAGTTCTAGACAAAGATCTTGAAGTAAGTATTCTGAAAAAAGCGCATGTAGCTAATCTGAGCTTTGTGTAAACTGAAACCGATCATACCGAGTCTATATTTCTTTCATTCCTTAAGGTCTCAAATAAAATATCCCAGTTGCCTTGTTTTACTTCCTCTTTCTGTGTTTTTTTTTTTTTTTTGAGCTGGCTAGGCTGGAGGGTTTGGTGGAAAGAAATATTACTAGGTTCAGTAACAGTAAGTGTAGAGTTCTACACCTCAGGAGTAAGAACTGCATACATATGTACTTGTTAGGTGTTGAAGTGACCTGCTGGAAAGTAGCTGAGCAGAGAAGCATTTAGGGGATCCTGGTAGACAACATGTTGGCCATGAGTCAGCAGTGTGCCCTTATAGCCCAGAAGGCCAGTGGTATCTTACAGTGCATCATACAGTGCATCACTAGGAATGACCAGCAGATTGAGGGAGGTGATCCTCCCCCTTTGCCCTGTGGAGATCACATCCGTGGTCAGTACTGTGTTCAGTTTTGGGCTTCTTAGTTCAGGAAGGACAGAGATCCACTATACACTGTCGAGTAGAGGGCTATGAAGATGATTGGGGCCTGGAACATCTCCCTTATGAGGAAAGGTTGAAAGACCTGTGACCATTCAGCCTGGAGAAGAAAAGGCTGTGAGTGAATCTTATCAATGCTTATAAACTTCTAAAGGGCAGGAGTCAAGAGGATGGGGCCAGGCTTTGTTCAGTGGTGCCCAGCGACAGGACAAGTGTCAATGGGCGCAAACAGGAGCACAGAAAGTTCCATTTGAACATGAGAAAGAACTTGTTTATTGCAAGGGTGACAGAGTACTGGAGCAGGCTGCCCAGGGGGGTTGTGGAGTCTCCTTCTCTGGAGATATTCAAGTCTCACCTGGATGCCTACCTGTGTGACCTGGTGTAGGGAACCTGCTTTGGCAGGGGGGTTGGTCTCGATGATCTCTAGAGGTCTCTTCCAACCCCTAGAATTCTGTGATTCTGTGATTTTGAAACACACCTGGTCATTTTCCTGTGTGACCTGCTGTAGGGAACCTGTTTTTGCAGGGAGGGTTGGCAAAGGTGATCTCCAGAGGTCCCCTTCAAACCCTATTGTGATTCCGTGACTCTGTGATTCTATGATTCTTTGATTCTGCATCAGCCTAATAAAATATATGTAGTTGGGATATGGACACCAAATCCAATGCATGTAAAAGAGATAATTTCACAGAACACTGTGAGCAAAATAACCGAGACATACAGTGATGTGCTGATTTAGCCGCAGTGTAAAGAAATTTCTGTTTGCTACACATACAGTATTATTAAACACTTCTGGAAATCACACATTTCTAAGAATATGCTCAGGGGAAAAGAGATAGCTTGTGACAAGGAGTCTAATCCAGAATACAGAAGATTCTCAAACACTGACTTGGGAAACAGTATTTAGTAGCCTCTGTCATAGATTATGAGACCTTGATGCCTAACATTCCCCAGTCTACCAGACTGAAACTCTGCAATTATGGCATCCTGCAACATTAGCACACTCTCACCTTAACAAAACTGTGCTTCAGATTGAAATACAGGTAGCGTCAGAACAAGATAACATTTTTATAATCTATCTGGTAGGCTTCAGTATAGAAACTATATATTGCAACAAACCGATAATGTCCTGCTAGGAGCATTTTGGTGGTGTAATTCCTGGAATTCCACATAATACCGCAGGTAAGCTGTTCTCATCTTCTCCAAACACCTTACAGACAATTTGACTTGTTCTCTTACTACACTCCCCACATAGGTAAAGCCTGTTCTTTCATTCCTTAAGTACCTAAGATCATTTTCAGGAAACAAGCACTCGTGTGTTTCTTCCAGAGAAGCAGGATTGCTTACATAACTTACGTTTTGATGGAACATACTTTTAGAAACCTGGCATCTAAGGAAGAAGCTATCTACCTACATTTAATTTTAGAAAAAGAATCTGCTCATAAGAGTGGCTATGAGTGATCTTTTTAAAACTTTTCCTAAGGAATTTTCCACTGGAACAGGCTGCCCAGGGAGGTTGTGGAGTCTCCCTCTCTGGAGATGTTCAAGACCTGCCTGGATGCCTACCTGTGCGACCTGGTGTAGGGAACCTGCTTTGGCAGGGGGGTTGGACTCGATGATCTCTGGAGGTCCCTTCCAACCCCTACAATTCTGTGATTCTGTGATTCTGTGAATACCTAATGATATTAGTTCTGATGCAATGGATTATCAAACCTGATCTTTATGATCTTATCATAGGAAAAAAAAAGGAGAAAAATGTCTTGGATCAAAAGAGACTACAATTAAAACTGTTAAAATGACAAAGTAAATGAAGTGACATTCTAGTTCTGTTCAAGATATGCTGTAATATTAAACAGAACTTCCTTCTTTTGGCTGATCCAGTAGAGAGAGATGACAGCATTTTTGGCATTCTCACACCTCGTAAAGAAATTTTTTTGAAGCCATGCCTAACATATGAGGAGATAACAAACACTGTCCTCAATAACATCGCAATCTTTCAGCCTCATGGAATGTGATTTTGTAGTGAACGCTGGAGGAGATTTGAAAGATCTGGTCCATAGCCAGCTTCCTAAATTATTTAGTCTTTTCACTCCAGAGCTTTTTAATACTGGAGTTGTACAACATACTAGCATAATTCCTATCACCAATTTCAAATATATGTTCATTATAGATTTTTAAACTTTCTGTAATCACAATGCTTTGAAATCCTCTAATTGATACACTTCCTTTTCACTGACCTGCACACCATCTGTTTCTAGCTTTTTTCACTTGTTTTTTTTTTAATTATTCTTTTGTTCATGATAAGGAAAATATATCCATAAAATATCAATGTGATGTGAAAACTGCTCCCTGCTGTCCTCTATGGAAAGCTGAAGGGATTTTCTGTTTTAATTATGGTTAGCACTGTAAACAATCACACCATATGTTAGAAACATGACCAGAGCTTCTGCTGTGTTTTTTTTTTTTTTTTTTTTTTTTTTTTACTGGAACTGAAAATAAGATGCAGTAGTGCATGGACTCCATCGGACAGATTAAATTTCTTATACCTTCTAAATCCACATATTTTGTATAGCATTGTAATGAGAAGAGACAGAAGATAAATGTAATTATTCCTTCATTCTATTCAAATGGGGACAATATCTGGGTGTTTTCAGAAGGAATCAGTGTTACTTGCAGCTCTCCATTTGTGGTGGTTCTTCTACACCATTTTTCACTGACTGTGTTTATTGAATGATTGGCCTTTAATCTGAGAGATGGTTGTGTTTCAGCAGAGAAATGACCTGCTTCTATCCAGTTTTGATCTGTAAGGAGCTTTAATACAAGAGAACATTAATGATACGAAAGTCTGCAGTGTGAAAATTTTTTTACAAAGTAACTCAGATGCAACAGTAAACATCATGAGGGACACAGAAGAGTCACACTGTACTTCCATTATGATCCTTTATGCTTAAAGCATCCCAACATTTTCTCTACTCTCTATTAGAAAGAAAGATATTTATGTCACATATTTCAGTTATGAAGCCAAAAAGCTATGCCACAGTGAGACAGATCAATCCAAACACAAGATTTAATGATTCTCTTGTGAGGCTGCTCATTTAAAATAGAAAGAATCTTTTATCTGTTTCCCTATGAACATTTGGCAAGAAGTACTTTTTTGTGGCATTGAACTGAATTCCTTTAGGATTTTATACTTGCAAGAGTAGAACTGATGAGTAGTTAATATGCTGTAAACTCAGCTGGGAGACTACATTTGAATACTGCAAGTAATTCCCATTCTGTAAGGAAATATTTGCCTAAGAAGTGATACAGTTTTAACCTAGTGTTTCATTTTTCTCCTTTTAAATTCAGCATTTAATTTAAAAAATCCTTGAAGATTAAAAACTACTACTATTACTGAATGATTCTATAAATAATTACACTGCCATTGTTTTACTTCCAGTTTGTGAAAAAAAAAAAGTAAAATGAGAAGGCATGCTTCATTGTGCATTCAAAAATATTTTGGCTTTATGTGAAGGATAGTTATTAACTACTGGGACACTCTCTTATATGGTGTGGGGGCTTTGCAGGGGGCAAATTTTGGTGCTTATGAACTATTTCTATTTTCCTGACCTTCAGAGAACTTCAACACATTTTCAGTGTTCGAAAATTTGAGAAATCGAGTTTTTCAGGGGCTGTAGAACTTGACCTTTAAATTAGCGAAAACACCAAGAAGTAGCCAAAAAAATGTTCCAAGTCATATCAAAGGGAAGCCTGCAATTGAGCCTTCCTTTAGATTTTCTACTGCATATAATTTGTTTGTAGTTAAGATGTAAAACATACTGGGAACTCACTAGGTTTATTTGCTTGTAACGATAAAATGATCTGAAAAAATACAGCTCTTAAACACTGTGTTCAATGCTTTTCAGACCAAGGTAACATGCAAATGTTGGTATTACACTCAAAGTAAACTTAAAAAACATTTTGCACTAGTACTGTATGACTGGTATCCATAATGCTCAAATCTCAGTTCAGTGGAAACTTTCTATCTGCCTTGGCTTCCCCTTGAAATTCTGATGGACTTTTTCTGAGAGATGTGAGAAACATTTATTTCAAGGTGTGCATCATTTGTTCTTAGCACATTGTGAAGTCACAGGAGCACCTCCTGCAAGTCAAGGCAGGCACAGCAATCTGTGCTGTTCTGGCAGCCTCATTCCACTGAAACCCAAAGAAGTCTTGCTTTTAGCTACAATAGGCATCCAGTGTCAGCCTTAGGCTGGTGACATTTCCAGCTCTTCAGAAGGAAAGCCTATTATCAGTCTTAAAAACAATGTAGACCCAGCTTTCTCTCTCTTGTCTGCTCAAAGATGTGCAGACATTGACAAAGGGATACTGTGCCACTAGTCATATCAAAAATTGTTTCTGCTTCTGCTAAGTAAAATTAGTTAGAAAGGATAAATAATGAAGAGGGAAAGCAGGCACACCAGAACTCTGTGTGATCCAATAGAAAGGGCCCTCTGGGCAGATGAGCAATTGCCCAACACTTAGGGATCTTTCTGAAAGGGTGGATTGGTGTTGCACTGATGGAAACTCAAGCAAAGAGCTATATTTTACCCTTCTTCACCTCCAGATGCAGTTCTGTGATGCCTTGAAACAAGTTTGCAAATAAACTTACAAATGTACAGACATGCTTAGTACACATATACATGCATACATACTGTATATGCAGAGAATGATTCCATTTCTTGTCTGCAGTGAATAAAATTTTAAGGTAGTGAAAAAAACTGTGATAATATCAGCACCCAAGGGCTGAGTCTGCTGCTACCATGAATGATGTGGGTTTTGAATGCTTTAGATCAGATATCTAGTGCACAGCAGTGAGAAGATATGCTGGGTCTTGAAGAAGACTGATTTGGAGCCAGCAGCCAGAATTAAAATAGACTTCTGATTGCAAAGAGGACTGCAGAATTAAATTCTGGACACAAATTGGATGTGCTGCATTCATTTAGTGTGTATTAGACACAGTTCTGTGTAACCTACTTAGATTCTATCTAAAAGAAAAAGCTAGTAGCTACAGTCAGTGAATGTCCCAATTATTCCATATTCTCCTCACACTTCTAATCACTTTTCAAATCTAGGTTAATATAAGCAGAGAGGAGTGAGTGGAGAGACATACTCAATTTGCACACGAACTGCAATTTATTTGGGTAGAAAATTTTTATGAATATACATATTATTGGTGTTTTGCTTTTGGTATTCTTGAGAATATAATTGCACTCAAGAGTGATGTTTTCAGAAGTGGGGCAAGCACACAGAAATTGCTATAGAGATTTTCTAGCTTGTGCACTATATTAAGAGCAGAGTGAACAGAAACAAAAGGCTCTATTGCAGGAATCACCTGAAACAGAACCACAACAGAAACAGGACCTATGGCAAGTGAGAATAATATCTTTAATGAAGCAGGACTTGAGTATCTCAGGTAATAAATGGTTTGCTTGCTCTACTTCTAGCAGCCAATATTTTTTTCACTTGTTTTTCTTATAGGTCAGAGTTTGTGATGATGAAATAAATTGCATTCATTCTGTTATAGCTGTATTATTTTTTCATTATGACATCAGAACACAGACATGCTATACAGAAACTGCATAGGTTCACATCACGCAAGGAGATAACAGGTATTTGAGTAAGGTTACATTAAATATATTAGTAGAAAGAGCATGGAAAACAGAGAAAACTTCTCACAGATTCAGATGAAAACTAATCCGCTTTCAATGCATGAACCTGATTACAAAACTTTTTAATATTAGTGGAAAATATTTCACTTTCATTGGGAGCTTTAGGTTGAAGAAATTCATAATCACGTTAGTTTTCAAGCAATGCAATATTGTTTGGTCTAGATCTTAATGTTTATGTATTTATGTTTCATTATTCACATAACTATTGTGGGTGTGAATACATATCTTTACTAATACATATCTAACACTCACAAAAAAAAGATCCCCTTCTCACTGAATCTTGATCAGATTAATGCAGCTAATTAGAGAAGTAGCATGAAATAGCTTCTAGTAATTAGAATCTGGGGGGGACTTGGTGCCACTTTTATGTTTTGTCCTAAAATTATTAAATTTTCTCTTGTTTCCTTTTTTTTACTGTGAGCAGTAATCTCTGGTTTCTGCTTTGGAAACTTCTGGGGACAAGGTCAGGTTCATCAGAGAAGCCTTCTGAGGATATCTGTTGCTCCAAGTAAAGACGCATTAAGGGAGTCCACAAGGGTGTGGGGCTAAGGCAGTTGTAGATTATAACCACTAAAATGGGCTACTGCTGACCCACGGTGTCTGAAAATTTTGTTTCAGCTACCCCCTGCTACTGTATATGGAGTGTCAAGCACCTGTTTGGCCAGTGCATAGGTGGGGTCTATATGGGGCCTAGGGCAAGAACATAGCTCCCAGAGTACTGCTAGTAGACACAGCACTGTGTCCAGTAGGTTGTAAAGAAGACTGCCCAGGTGAATCTGTACCAGAACAAACAGTCTCCAGTATGGTAGAGACGAACTCGGTTTCCCCATCAGGTCCTGAAAGCAGCTGCCCCTGCCAGGGCAGAAGTTTTCATGCAGCAAGAAGTTCAAAGTACTGCAGCTCGGGAGAAACAGCCCCAGGTACCTGTACATGCTGGAGGCCTCCCAGCTTAAAAGGAGCCTAGCAGAAAAGGTTCTGGGGGTCCTGGTGGTCACCAAACTGACCATGAGCCAGAAATGTGTCTTTGCAGACAACATGAGCATTGTTCTGGGCTGCATTAGGAGGACTCCTGCCAGCAGGTCAAAGTAAAAGGGTTCCTACTACTCGGAACTAGTGAGACTAATCCTGGAGTGGTGGGTCTAGATCACAGATGTCTAGAACAAGAGAGACACAGGCATACTTCAGTGTTCAGTGAAGAGCCAAGAAACTGATGAGGGGACTGGAGCATCTCTGCTCTGAGCATAAGCTTTGAGAGTTGGGACTGTTAAGCCTAGAGAAGTGAAGGCTCAAGGTGATCTGGACTACAAAGAGAAGGTGCAGAGAAGATGAACCAGACTTTTTCAGTGGCACTCTATGACTGTACAAGATGCAGTGGGAACAAACTGAGACATAGAAGGCTTCCACTGAATATCTGGAAATATTTTGAGGGTGATGGAGTACTGACACATGTTACCCGTGTTACCCAGAGAATAGTGGAACCTTCATCTTCAGAGATGTTCCAGAGCTGTCTGGACATGGCCATGGACAACTGCATGATCAGGGGATTGGACCAGATGACTTCTAGAGGTCACTTTCAGCCTCAACCACTGTGACTGCAGATGTATTTATGGGGCAGTGGAGAAAAAAAAAAAAACGACAAACAAAACAAAACAAAACAAAACAAAACAAAACAAAACAAAACAAAACAAAGTTCAGGCATAACATGCACGTTAGAAAGTATGAAACATACTTTAAGCTTCATTCAGCAAAAACACACTCAAATTGTCTATAGTAAGTGTTAAATACTATCCTTGCTGCACTTTGAGTCTGCAATGAAAACTGGGACAGTGTGAATGCAGTTTACAAGCAGTTGTGTGAGTACAAGCAGATGTGTAGAATTATGCCCAAAGGGCAGCGCAAACACAAACTAGATTATATGAACATTTGGTATTTACATGCTGATTTGTATAGGACTGAATGAAACGTGAGGACTGTAGTACACTGTTAGAGAACTTTGAATAAAATGAAAATATGCACTTTCTGTGAATCTTTTGACCTGCAACTTCAAGATAATATGTTGCACTTGTCCACATGGTATACCTCATGGCACATAGCTATCTGAACTAGAGAATAACTTACCCTCCTTCTTCAGAGTATTTGTGACCAAAGGCAAGTATGTCAGATGCCCGACCACTGCCATCACATATCACAACAGGAACAGGAGGAGTGTCTCGCAGGTACTCCAGAACGATAGAGATAACATTGGGACCTCCTTCCACAATGAGGGCCACCACTGGAACTCCTTGACCAATTCCTGGAGTAAGAGAAAGAAAGAAAGAAAGAAACAAAAACAACAAAACAAAACAAAACAAAAAAGCAAAGCCAGCAAAGCAAACAAAACAACGGAAGACATGAAAAAAAAAATCAAGCTGAAATTACTGGATAGTGACTGTATAGTGTCACATTTGAGAAAATGCTATTCAGAAAATCATAGCTTTTAAGGTCAGTAGGGATTACTGTACTCATCTGGTCTGTTCCATTGCATAGAATTATCTTTCAAATGCCATATTCATGGTTGAAATAGACCACACATATTTTACAGAATCAAATCTTGGTTTGAAAGCACAGAGAAGTTACCACAACTCTTCCTAATATGCTTGAATCATAACACAGCAGCTCACTTGTAATCTAGATTTTGCATGATATTGGTTTCCAATCATTGGTTCTTTCTGTAGTAGTTTTGAAAACACCTCTACCGTGGTATTTCCTTCCTGGATGCATTTGAAGGTTGCAGCTGGATAGCCATGTAACCCTCACTTAGACAAGCTGAAAATACTTGTTGCAAGCCAGTGGAATGCTTGTTTTCTAATCCTAGCTGGTCGTACAATCTTTGAAATCTCTCCTACTTGCCAAGCACGTTCTCTGAGCTGCAGATCACATGCTGGACAGTGCTACTGAGAGTTGAGCTAGTGCTTAACTAGAGGAGAAACGTACTTATTTTCAAAAATTGTATTATAATTAGGTGAGCCTCTTCTGAAAAAGTTGCAAGAGAGAATTTGCCATGAAAGTCTTCAGGATTTAGAGAAAGACAATTTGACATCAGGCTGATGTTTAGGTGATTAACAAACTCTTATGTTTGCCACTTCCTGACAAAGGACTCAGGCAGTAGAACTAGCTGAGTAGGCAAGTATGTAACCATATGATGCTAGAGAACCTGCTTTAAGTGCCCCTGCTTAAGCAGGAGGTTGGATCTGATGATCCAGAGGTCCCTTCCAATCTCAACTAGTCTGTGATTCTGTGATTCCATAGTTCCAGCAGTCTGTGAAAGATCACAGCAGTAATATTCTCCAGTGAAACACTGTTTATTCTAAAATTCCAGATTATTTTCCTTAGGAAAGGACAATGCATTATAGCTAATAGCAAAGCATTGACCACAGGTGTTGTTTTCCAAACAAATAAAAAGGCAAATCATTTTCAAAGATCTAGATGCTTTTCTGTTTCAGAGAAAGAGTAAACAAGATACCATTCAGCTTTGTAGAGAAAAACTCATAATCTTTTAAATATCTATAAAATTGTGGTTACATGGAGGATTGCTACTGAGTGTGCTCAGTTTGCTTTTCTTTTTTGTGGCATTTTTTGCATGAATTTCGGTTGTAGCAAATCATTTGCCTTTCTTTTGGAAGGAGAAAGAACTTTGTTGCCTAGCAGTATGTACATTCAGACTTGAGAATGCTGAATATTGTATGAACACTACAAGGTTTATCACTGGATTAACTACATTCGTTTCAAGACAGAAAAAAATGATGAAAATCAAAGGTCCGTCTACTCAAGTATAGTCACATTTTTTTTTTATTTTATGTTATTGAAAATAGTTCAAGAGCCAGCAAGAATATTTTTCTCAAACTTTCAAAGGAAAAATCCAACCCGTATTCAAGAGCAGATGCAAAGCACCTCTCGCAAAGTTGCATATTACTATTTCTCATTTAATAAGATCTCCTTGTCATACTTTGAATTCCTATTCTGCCTGCTATAAATACAAAAAGAAAGGCAGTCTCTCACGACCTAACAAATAGAAAACAGAGAGAACAGCATTTTTATTTCCATTTCATACACTGCTTCATCCAAGAAGAAGAAATAGTAAAGAAGATCTGGGAGTTAAGATCGGTTCTTGGAGGCTCATTCCTATTTTAATTTCTAAAACAATAAGTTTTATTTAGTGAATTGCAAGTATAGATTTTTGCAGAGTAAATTGGTGTTTCACAGAGTCAGTTATTATGTATATGGTTGGAGTAATATTGTAAATTAAACTGCACTATCACGCAAAAGATTTATACAATCAACCTAAAGGCTCATTAGTGTGTTATTGCTTTTATGACCAGCAACAGAGTCACTGAGATGCTTTCTGGCAATTGTGATTCTATGCAGGTATCTACATATCAGAACGTTCATTCTGATGTGCACCACTGGCAATATCCAAGCATTAATGTTATTATTCAGAAAAATAATCCTATTTTTCTCTTGACACAGCAGTGCTGCATGAATTTGTAAGTTAAAACAATCAACTGGAAGAAATGAATGAATTTGGAATTGGAAGCAAGAAAATACTCTGCATAATGACTGTGTAGTGTGAAAAGAGATTTTAAAAAATCTGTTTTGCACAAGGCTGACATTATTTTCCCATTTCTTGGAAAACTATTAATATTTTATAATGTGAGTATATTTATAAATAATCTATAGCAGTCTTATAAATTATTACTAGTCCTTTCTATGTAGAGCTAAACATGAGTTATCCACTGCTATCTAGACCAACAAATTAATAAAATGCCTCATTTACTACAAAATGCATTTACTACTCATGTATGCAAGCATGCTTATAAGAATAACTGTGATACATAGAAGGCTATGCACTACTTATAAGTAATGCAGAGATCTGTGCAAAAAAGCTTGAGGCTCTAGACAGACATCAAGACAGAAATTTGATTTCTAACTTGCTTATGTCCTGAAAGAGGTTTACCATTTGTGGGCAATGGCTGTATTTCTATCTGCAAAATTCTTTCAAATGCTTTTGAATAGGGTAAACACAATGCTCCTTTTTTAATCATCTGCCAAGCCATAAAAAAAAAAATCCAAGAATTTAAAAATTTAAGTCAACAGACATGCATATGATAACATGCCTCCAAGTGCTTGCAGCTGTACAGTGCACTCAGAGGCATGCATATAAACCATATTGCACAGATAGCTTGCAATGACCATATATATCTGAAAATGAAGCCTTTATGCTCATTTATGTGAGACTGAATTTGTGTGCAAAACCTGACAATTTTAAAACTGTCCTATAATACACAGTTTTATTTAATAAGGGTCTTTATTTTTTTCTAGATTTTCCTCCCTTCTTGTTCCACTTTATAGATAAATCTTTAGGTTGTTCCAGCAAATAGAATATGTTCCTTTATTAAAATAAATGAATCTCTCAGTAATATTAAGAAGAAATTCTCTCTGACCTTTACTCTTTTAACTCCTGTTATTCTGGACAACAGTTTCCTTTGTACATATGACAAGAGGAACCTCATGACATTCATACCTCTGGAGTAAAGAGCTGCCTGAATTCCAGGGTTGTTCTTTCATCCTGCATTGATGTCTCCCCCTTGGTAAAATGCTGCTTTTGCTAGTCTGCAACTGCTTGTGTTATTCTGAGGCATGACCCAATCTCACCCTAGTCTGCAGCCTGATCTAGAATTTATAGGCCCAGATTGTGGTGAAGAGCTGGCCTAAGTATTAGTCAAATGTAACAGCAAACATGAAGGCAAATAGTCAGCACAGCAAAGTAAGTAGGAATATATTTTCCTTTGATGTACTGGAAGTAATCATCCCTCACCTTACAGACACGGTATCTCTTATACACATTCACACAGGACTACAGGATATGATGAGCAGAATGGGAAACTTCAAAAATATAAGGGTTTAAAATGGTAATCAACTTATATTTGAGGTAAAACTTGGATCCAGAAATGTGTCTGATCCTAACAAAATGCACTCTGAGCACATGCACTACAACTCTGTTATAGACAGGTGTCCTGATACTCGCATAATCTGTTGAGCACTGAACTATTTATCTGATTTTGGTTCTCTTTCTACAGCTGTTTCAGATATAAGACAAAATTAACTGCATTTGATTGTCATGTGGATGAATACTTACTACTTGAAAAGAAAAATCCATTAAAAGTTCATGAAAATACCTATTTACACATGCAATTCTAACTAGGAACATAAATAAAAAATTAACCCAGCAACCATGGGTCTCTAATCCTAAAACTAGTGCCAGCATAACAAATCCTCAACAACATCAAATAGATGATGTGTTTCCAACAAACAGACTACTTATGTGACAGATGAGGTTTCAGTTCCAGACTTTTTAATGCAAGGAATGTTTTTCAGTGACATTAGTGGAAATTCAGTTTAATTCTGAATGGAAGACTCATCAAGTACTGTGAAGCTCAACAAAAATATCCATGTATTCAGGGACTTCTTGACAATTTTGAACTAATTTTTTTAAAATCTGATCTTAAATTAAGCCTAAATATGTCAGAGGAAGTATAATTTTTTACTGAAAATCAACTAATAACCTTTAATAATTTATATCTGAAACAGAAAAATAAGATCTCTTATTTTTTGCACTGTTTTAGGCTTTTGGAACCTTGAAACTCAAGTTGGAACCTCTTTTCTGGGAACTTACATAAGGAAAATTAAACAAAGTACTCAGTTCTATGAAGAAATCAATCTTGGAAGGTTAACATCTTGCCCCTACTTCATGAGGCCAGCAGAGTATGCAACACTGTGTTGCATCAACAAAGATGAAAGAAACACTCCACATGAAACTCGTGGTTCTCAGAAGCATGTTGGACCAAGTATTCGCACAGTGCTTGGACATCACAGTGAGAGGTACTTACACAGAGTAGATAAGCAATTAAATATGCTCTGGAATTTTAATGAGCAGGAGTCTACTCGGCATGAGCTTAGGAGTTTGAGGGAAGTAATTTTAAATTTCTGAACTAATATTTGCCTTACAGAAACACTGAGTCAACAGACACTGTTTTTCTTTCACTTGTTAATAGCGTGTCTAACCACGGGGTAAATACTGTTTAAACAGATTTAAAATGGTATTGGATTTTAAAGTCTTTTAAAAGCTTGCCCATATAAACAAATATGCCTTTCTCACCTTTAGACTTCTCTGTGGCACTGTGTATGGCCCTAATTGCCTCAAAAAGCTTCAGTGACAACAGAGAACATCCTGAAATAATTCACATCCTTCCTTTTAGATTAGTCTTAAAGCATGGTTACAGGTTTGTGGGTTTTTTTTTTTTTTCCTTTTTTTTTTTTCAGGCTACAGTTTTCAGCTTTCAGGCCCTCTGAAAGGCCTAAAATGCCTCTAAAAGTATATGAAACAATTTGGGCTGAAACATCAATGTAAGAAAGATCACCTACATTATACAAAGATCTACTTCTCCCATCTCCACAAATCACAGAAGCAGTTCTTAACCTTTAGGTCTCCAAGCACCATTAGTTTAAAGAGCCTTTCAATGTTTAAATCTATGCATAAGATAGACTCTAGCAATTTTTTGAGTTTGCCCCTCCTCTATCTGCTCCCTCCCACAATTAGATTATTAGCTATTAAATTAACACAACTGGAAAAAAAAGAGCGTAGCCTTCACAGGATAATGGAGAGGGATACTGGATCTTACTATGCAGAGAGGCACAAACATCCCTTAGCTGCTATACCGAACTCAAACTTAATTTCACATAGCTGCTCTTCTTGCAGTGGCTCTCCTTTTCCCCCACCACTTATTTCTGGTATCCTCCCCAGGTGTTTACTTATTCCTGTTATGGTAAAGATGAGACAGATTTCATTTAATTGTCAAAAAGACAATACTGAGAACACATACAGTTAAAGACTATCATTTTTTTTTCTATTTTCAAAGAACACAAATTTGTAAAATTCTACCCACTTCCACACAACTTTAACAAATTTTTATTTTAATAAATTAATAGATCTTCCACTTGTCTGGAGATTCATTACATATCCTATGTCTAGAGAAATCAAAGTAACCTAGTAAGCCAATACAACAAATTCTGAGAATATTTGATATCTTTCTCAGATTCATGGAACTAAAGGATTATGTGTAAAAGTGTAAACAGAACCACTGTTAACAAAGGAAAGTTCAGGAGCTTTCATTTATTTTTGCTTTTCAATTTATGTTTTGTCTCTTCTTCAGCCACAGTCTCATTCAATCTCATTAGTTATCATTCACTTTTTCATGCTTCCCAAACATATTTTAAAATAACTAATACAAATTTTATTTTGTTCAGCTTTACGGTTTCCTTTGTAGTTTGCACTCATTCTCTTTGTTTTCCTTGTTTTGGTCACTTCCATTTTATGTTACCATTCTAATGTTCTTTTTGGCATCCCTGTCACATTTTCATCTTTTCTCCGTTTCTCTGTGTGAAATACATTATCCCCTTTTATCTCCTCTATTTTTAATTCTCCTCTTTACTGAGAATATGATCTCATTTGTCCCAGTCTGTTCTTCTTTCTCTTCTGCCCTCATTTCACTTCTTTCATTTTCAATTGTCCAGTATTCCTTCCTCATTGATCTAAACATACTTTGTGATATATATGTGACATCCCATGCTGAGCTAGATTTCAGAGAATTATTAGATAGGATACTTTTTAGGTTTCCTCCTCTAAATTTCAGTACCTCATAAATAGTGGGAAACATGTTCCTTGTGCAATATTAGCCATTTTGGAGTGGTAAGCAAGCCAAAGTGGAACAAAACCAAACACTGTCATTATCTATCAACCTAGGAGATGTGGCATTGACAGACAATGTCAATGTGAATGGTCCAACATCTGGACCATACCTTCATTTACTATGGGCTTGATTCTTAAAACAGACAATAAAATAGAAATATTAAAAAATGATGTAAAAATTGTGATTATTTATTTCCCTTTCCATTCTGTCTTTGCAAAATGACAGAAAGCTTAGTAAAAACAGGCAAGACATAGTGAAACTAAACCTTCAGATTTCTGAGCCTCACCAGCCCAAAACAACCAATTTGGTTACTTGCTGCTTTTTTTGCAGGATGGCAATAAATATTTCAAAGCTCCATTAAGTTCAAAGATTTAGAAGTAATTACAAGAATATCAATGGTTCCAATCAAAATATACCACATCTGTTATAGAAGCCAAATGTTCATTAGGCCAGTACTACAGGATCTAATTTGTTTTGCTCATCTAGGAGCTCATCAGCTATAGGTAAAGGCCTACATGACTCAAGAACAATTGCAATTTCAGTACTTTTCACATTGTCTTCTCTTCCTTCAAACTTCCCATGGTTCCCTTGGATATAAGCACCATGTCTATAAAAATAATACAGCTGCATAACCAAATTTTTCACTGTGCCAGATTATACACTGGGTAGTTTTCCTCATTCTATTTTGCACATAAGTCTGTATACTGGACAACATATAATCTCAGAAAACTCTCCTTTCACTCTTGTTCTGGAAAATGAATAGCAGAAATTTCGCTTTTTGCTTAGTTCAATGTCTTTGTTCTGCTAATTGCAACAAATTCAGTGAGTCTAAAATCTCTGAACATTGTAAAACTGAAAAGATCAGTTTGCTCTTGCTTGTATATCAATCATATGAGAACACACATGTTTTCAATAAACACGCTGAATATCAAATCTGTGAGAGGATCATACAGATCCTCTTGTACTCTATCACTGATTATGTATCTGTGCCTCAAGAATAGCTTTTTACTGGTATGTGTTTTCTCAGACCTTTTTGAAATATTTTTGGCTCCTGTAGCGCCATGATCTACCAACATTAAACGTTCAATGAAAAAGGCTCATTTTTCGGACATCCAACAAACCTCAAACCAGTAAATCTTCAGAGTTCTGAGGTTTCCTCAGATTTCACCAGTCTAATTTACAGCAACCTCCCTCCCCCGGAAGGAAGTTTGTACCTACATCTTTCTAGCTGTGAAGTTATGGAAATGCACTTAGAGCTGAACGGAATGTGAAGGAAAAATCTGAAACAAATGAGAATTCCAATGTATTTAATGATGGTGCAATGGTCAGAGAAGATGCCAGTGATGACAGTTGAACGTCCCTTTGCCTTCCCAGCCCCCTTCATATATTCTCAGGCATAGGATGACAAAGGGAAGTCCACGGGTCACATGAACAGACACTGTTGACACATTACCCTCTCCAAATTGCCTCATTTATCCAATCAAGCTACCCAAAGTTTTGATCAGTTCCTTACCAAGGAGTAGTCTCTTCTCACAAAACTCCCAGAACCAAGGGTGGTGTCTACCGACTCAATAAAGAATGACATGAGGCATTAGCAAAACTGCAGTAGGGAATTTTTTTTTTTTTTTTTTAAATATTGCTTTCACATGAAGATGAAGCATAATGTTAAGTGTACAAGTCTGTGAGGCTACATGATATGCACCCTAGGGTTCTGAAGAAATCAACTGATGTGGTTGTTAAGCCACTCTCCAGCATATTTGAAAAATCATGGCTGCTGGGAGAAGTCCTTGGTGACTGGAAAAGGGGAAACATCACTCCCATATTCAAGAAAGTGAGAAAGGAAGATCCAAAGAACTACAGGCCACTGTAGTCTGTGCCTGGGAAGATCACGGAGCAAATCCTCATGGAAGAAATGCTAACACACATGCAAGATGAGACAGCCAGAACAATTTCACCAAGAGCAGATCTTGTCTGACCAATTTGGCGGCCTTCTACAATGGAATGATGGTATCAGTGGGCAAAGGAAGGGCAACTGATACAGTCTGCTTGGACTTGTGCATGACCTTTGACATGGTCCTGCACCATATCCTTATCTCTAAATTGGAGAGACATGGATTTGAAGGCTGGACTATTAGGTGGATAAAGAATTGGTTGAATGGCTCTAGCCAGAGGTTTTTTGTCAATGGCTCTATGTCCAGGAAGAGGTTGGTCACAAGGGGTATTCCTCAGACATCTATCTTGGGACCGATGTTCTTCAACATCTTTATCAATGACATAGACAGAGGGATTGAGTGTACTTTCAGCAAGTTTGCTGACAACACTAAGCAGAGTGGTGCAGTTGACTCAAAAGAAAGGCGAAACATAATCCAAAGGGACAAGAACATGCTTGAAAAGTGGGCACCTGAAAATCTAATGAGGTTTAGCAGGGCCAAGTGCCCTGGGTATTGTACTTAGGCCAAGGCAATCCCAGATTAAAGTACAGTCTGGGAGAAGAACTCATTGAGAGCAGCCCTGTGGAGAAGGAGTTGGGATTTCTGGTGAATGAAAAGCTGAACATGAGCTTGCAGTGTGCTCTTGAAGCCCAGGAGGCCAACTGTATCCTGGGCTGCATCAAAAGAGGAATGTTCAGCAGGATGAGGGAGGAGATTGTCCCCTTCTGCTCTGCCTTTGTGAAGGTTTACCTGGAGTACTGTGTCCAAGCCTGAGGCCCCAGCAAAGGAAGGCTGTGAAGCTGTTGGAGTGGGTCCAGAGGAGGGTCATGAAGATGATCAAAAGGCTGGACTACCTCTTCAATGGAAAAAGGTAGAGTTTTGCTTGTTTAGCTTGGAAAAAAGAAGGCTCTGGGAGACCTTATTGCTGCCTTCCACTACTTGAAGAGAACCTTCAAGAAGGAGGGAGATTCATAGTGACAGAAGAAGGAATAAAGGCTTTAAACTAAAAGAAGGTAGATTTAGATTAGATGTTAGGTAGAAATTTTTTACTTGGATGTCAGTGAGGCACTGGAACAGGCTGCTCAGAGAGGTTGTGGAAGCCCCATCTCTACAAGTGTTCAAGGCCAGGTTGGATGGGCTCCTGGGCAGCCTGATCTGGTGACTAGCAAGACATACCCCTGTGGCAGGGGGTTGGAACTAGATGATCTCTGAAGTCACCTCCAACTTTAGCCATTCTATGAATCTATGATCATGTAGGTAACACTTGAAGTATTAATGTCACAGCATAAAAGTAGAAAATGAAAACTAATATTGAGGATCACTGTACGTCTCTGTTGTGTCATATTTAATATAAATGCAAGATTTGCTTCAACACAATTATACAGCTTGTCCTTCAAAACCTTGTGCTATGGTCTACCTATTCCAGGAAGGTGGCCAACTACATTTAAATCAATTGCTTCTGATCTATAATCCATACATGGCTTTGAAGAAGAAATCACTTTGTCCATTTTTCAATTCTGAAAGCTTCATACGTGCTAAAAGAGTGTGCTGATTTAAGAAGTTCATGAAAGATACAAAACAAATCTGTCTACTCAAAACATTCTGATTTTGGGATCCATTTGCAATTAAACCTCAATGAAGGATTTATAAAGGATTTTCCCCTTTATAACAGTTCCTGAAAAAAAACCTAGAAGGCACCTAGTTTTAAGAAGAATAATTTCCACAGTGAAAAATATCACCCTTTCTCCCTCTCCACCTCCCTACATCCCCAAATAAAAGGCTAGTCTCCTGCCTAGTCAACACTACCCATTCATATAATCTTCATTCTTCATGATAGTGAAATCCTTCTGCCTTGTCACTGCTTTTTCCTTCCCCAAGGTTATATTTCATGCTGCAAAATGGCATATGCGTAAGTAGTCCAGCCTGACAAGCAAATAAGCCTCTATTAAGTCATTAGAGCAATCAGTAGACCTTTCGCATTTAAATCCTCGAGGGTAGCTGTTAGACCTAATTAGAACACTGTTGCTTCAATGCTTAGGCTCCATCTATTTCCAAAACAAACAAAATCTCTGTCAGATAGAGAATATGTTACCACTACTAGTCTTCTGTTCAAGATGTAAATCTTTTGATAAATGAAGTTTTCAGCATAAGAAAGATGTCTGGAATTTAAAGAAAAATGACACTAGCACAAGATCAATATGCTTTCAAGGCCATTTGTCAGATTTGCAGATACCACACAAACCTCATATTCTGCCCTCTGAACCACTATTGAGAACACATTACTCCTTCCACATGCCAAACACAGATTTGATTATTGACGTGTGGGTACTGATTCTGCTAACAGATGTATGTTCTAAGGAAAATCTGGAAATATTCCTATTAATTCACTACCTCTTTCATGAATACCATTAAATAGGTTATATTTGATTATTACATAGCAATAAATTATTTGTAAATACCTTTCTCCACTCCTCCAAGAAGTACACTTATATGAAGGGAAGCTGTGCATTCATGATAGAAATGCTTTGGCAACCAGGCAGAAAGCTCTTTAAAGATTTAAAGCTTTAAAGGTATTTCAGTTAGAAGTAATAACTCAGTTAAACTACAGTTTAACTGTACATAATTCAGTTAAATGATTCAGTAGAAACTAACCCGTAAAAACCTCTTAATGTAAACAGCAGTAATGAATGGTGTATTGTGTATCTGGAAACCTTAGTTCAGACTAAAAAAGGTGAAATTTGAGGTAGGAAATTTGAAGAGAAATTCTGTAAGCATTAGTATGTAATCTTTGTGTGTAATATGAATTATTTTTATCTTTGATAATAAGAAAGTGTTACTTAATATATTCACAAAATGGGTAAAATTAATTGCACTTCAATCTACTACAGTGACTTTTTGCCTGAAAAAGGGTAAAGCCTTCAGCTCAGGCCTATTACCAGAATACTTTCAAGCCCTCAAAGGCAGAAGGAAATGAATCATATGTAGGATTCTAAAGAAGTAAAAAAACACCCAATATTTTAGAGGAAACATAGAACCTTATTTATTCTGAACAGAAGTTGGTGTTGAAATTTAAGTTTTAGAATGATTTTTATGAAGAAATAATGTAGGAGCTTGATGGATGCAAAATAATTTTAGAAGAGTAATAATTAAATATGAGCAGTACAGTACCATGGCAGAAAATCTTTTGAGGACCAAGGCCTATTAAAAATAATCAGTAAGGATAAATTTATATACAATTTTGAAAAAGAGTAATCCTGTATCTGTTTACACAAATCTAAAGGGCATTACAAAGGTGTTAGAGTCAGACTCTTGCTTAGTCCCAGAAAAATAAGATAAAATGGCCATAAATAGCTGTTTGGAAGCTCTTGACATCAAGGAGGATGGGGAAGGTCCCCACACTTTTTGCAGAAGCTCAGATAGGTGGTTGAGTACTCATTGTTGGAAGTTTTCAGTCTCAGCTTGACAAAGTTACGGATGAGTTTATGAGCACTGCAGTATAAGCAAAGCATTGTAGCTGGAGTACAGCTGCCATTCACTAAATAAATCTTGAAAAACCATATATTTTGAGTGGAGACATGTTATTATGCTTAAAATTTCTTCACTTTCGTCACAAAGTTTTTGCAATATTTTTGAGCTAGAAGTAAGTGAGAATGTGTTTTAATTTCATGTTTTTATGTAAAAAATTTTTACAGAGCTGTCAAATTATCCATGTAATATTGTACAAATAAACTATATGGCTGAGATCATCACAAAAATATTTTTCCTTCTTTGCAGAGTACATTTTAAGACCTTCCTACCTTCAAATTCCAGCTAGAAGTCCAGGACTCAAACACTTGTGTGAAATGAATATGAGAAACATTTCTGTTCAGATCAGTTTCAATATTTACTTTTGAACATGAAACAGTTTTTGAGAAGTTCAACTTACATTTATCATTTCTTATTGCACAATGATTCACTTTGAAACTTCATGCTTCGAGAGAAATGGTGGCTCACTGTAAGCAACACTTCCTGGGTTGTGTTAAGGTTCTCTTCACTTGTGAAAATAAAGACCTTCTCTAAACGCTGAATTGTCAAAGTGACCTCTAGCTAAATGACAGCTGGGTTACTCTACTGGAGCTGCAAACTTAGACTAACCTGCAAATGCACTCTCTGCTTATCTGGGAAGCATTTTTTATTTTTGTGTGAATAGTTTTTGGGGGCAGAATCAGAGCTATAGAAGTGGTAGGTATAAGTTGAATAGGTAGAGGGAAAAGAGAGATTTCAATAAATAATAACAAATAATAAATAATCTTTCTTTTTCTCTAGTGGTCATAAATTCACAGGGATATGAGCCAAGTTGTTATTATTGTTACTATTATTTAACAGTGACATTCATTCAGTAAATTAGATGCTGCTGAATGACTGCAAGTGATGCCATATTAAAAACAGTCTTTTTAGAATTATGTGGCACATTTACTGGCCTGATTTAAACTCAGTTTTTATAAGAAGGGAGACTGCTACTTTCTTAATCTATTTTAGAGGAATACAGTTTTTCATGTCTTTTATAGGTGAGTAGTAAACTTGAATTTTCTCTTCACGAATAACGCATAATCCCAAACATCTAGAGGAACTATAATTGAATTGAAAAATGGCACAGTTGAAGCACAGGAAGGTAAATAAGAAGTGACAAGCCTAGCATGTAAAAGTCAGGCAGGCTTAAAAATAAGAAAAAAAATCTGCTTTTAGCACCATTGTCCAAGGACAGGCTGTGAAATAAGAATTCACAAACTTTTTGTTTCAGAATCTGTTCTTTTTTTCTAGTCTGTCTATCTATCTATCTATCTATCTATCTATCTATCTATCTACCTATCTATCTATCTACCTATCTATCTGTCTATCTATCTATCTATCTATCTATCTATCTATTATCATTAAGGAATAACTGTACTTTCCCAGCTCTCTAGAGAACAAAAGTTTGATGCTGCTAGTGTTTCAACTCCATTTTAATGCTTACCACTGTAAAACAGTAAATAAGGGCATGTGTGCACAGACACACTCCTGTTCAGATGAAGATCTCATTGCAGCACTGACCCTGCACACAAGACCAAGAACCTCTTCTGCTCTGCTAGAACCAAGGGTAAGAAAGGGCATCAAAAAGTGACCATCTGTTTGGCTGACCCAAGAGGACAGGTGGTCCTTCTCTCATCCATATGGTCACCTTTCCATTAACTAGAGGCAAAACAGCACTAAATCACCTTCTTTACAAAGAGAAGAAAGTGAAACGAGGCATAAACAAAGAACTTCCTAATCCTTGCAGTGCTAGTAATTTTGCTTGCTGAAGCTATAATGTCATTCATAACAGAAAACATAAAAATTCTGGATGTCACAGAGATGCGCTGTACAAATATCACCTGCAATCCTCCTTGTCAGCAGTTCTTTCACTTTCCTGATTTTGAAGAATTGTTGAGATCTGAGTATTTTTATATTTACAAGAGAGTGATTTGGCAGGAAGAGGTTAAATGCTAGAGTCAGTCTGCCGCATGGGAAAAGGGAAAAGAAGAAGAAGATACATACTCTTGGGCATGGGGCCCGAGGGGGAAAGGGGGGGGGGGGGGGGCTGCAAAGAGAAGCCAGAGAAGAGAAAGCCTTCCTTTTTTGAAGGTTTTGGATGAGGTCAAGAGTGCTAATAAGATTTGGAGTTTAGCCACTTTTCAGTGGATAAATGTTTCGTGTAAGTCTGAATTAAGTTAAATCTCTGAAGAGATTTACTTTTTTAATAGGAAGCTTGTCTCAACAACAAAACACTATGTTGTGAACAACACATGCTGACAATTTTCTTATAAACATCCCATTTACAGTACATTTTCCTACGGCTTGACAACGTCATGTATGCCATATTCAAGTATGACTCTCCTGTTAGCCTAGGCTTAGATCACACTGTCTCCACCTGCTAAGAACACTCACGAAGACACAACTTAGAAAACATACACACTTGAGCATACTCACACACTATTGAGAAAATGTTACACTGATATCATAAAACTAAAAAGCCTGGACTTCTCTCATTTTGACTTACTGCTGCCTCCAATCAATTCACACAGTGGTGCTGAAAAATCTAAGTAGAGCACTATTTTAGTTTAAGCAGAGTTGGCATTCATGACATAGCAAGCTTTATCAAGCCCTGCTGAAATGCTAGTTTTTGTGCATCATATTGTGCCTGCCTATAACTCATTATCTTCTGATACCTGAGTAATTAGATGCGTTTCCTACTCTTGTTCCAATTTCAAGTATTCGTCTTACAAAAAATATCACCTTTCTTAGCCTCAAAATTGCATGTTTTGAGCATCACAAGCTCAAAAGGGGAGTTTTGAGCAAAAAACTGTATATTGTCACTTTTGAAAAATGAGTTCTGTTTTCATTCCTAAAGGTACGTTATGCAGGTACAATGCTGAGGTTTGTCTGGACTGAAGGTCTTTTCCATCCTAAATGAGTCCACAGTTCTAAAACTGAGAAAGAATTCTACCTGCCAACAGCGCAGCTGAAGATTTGCTCCCTAAGTTCTAACCTCAATTTACAGAACTGATCCTTTTCTCTTTTGCTAGCACTAAGTTTACACTAAGTAGAAGGAAATAATAATAACAAAACTAAAAATATCTTAAAAGAAGGAAACTTCACATCTAAATTAAGCTTTTGTAACACTACAGAAAGAATAATATCAATATTGAGACATTATATTTTACTTTACCTAATCACTAACCTAAGTGATTTTTTTTTTTTTTTTTTTTTTTTTTGCCATTTTCTGTGAGAAAGAAAGAAAAAATACAACTTTGAGAGAAGCCTGCTGCTTCAGTCTGGTAATGACATGGAATGTTCTATCCCAAAATGATCTTTAAAAAAGAGATTAAAGGATCAGCTGGCCTTATATTCTGTCTCTGGCTGTAGTCAATGATAGCTGTCTAGGAGTAGTAAATATAGTGCAAACATGGAGTAACACTTCACAACTTTACAGGTAACACTCTCTGACTCTAAATATCGATGACTCTGGGTCTGCTTGAGTTGTACAGTCATTTCTTCTTCAACTTTTCTGTGTACTACAGAATTTCATACATCTGTACATGTATAGACATTCCAAATTTTGTCACAAAAAAGCTTTTTGTCACTCTTCCCTCTATCTTTACTAGATCGCCCCAGTGGTCTTTTCCAACCATAGTGATTCCATGATTCAGTAATTATTAAATGAAGGGACCAGAATTGCATACAATTTTGAGGATATGGGTTACCAACCATCTGAGTCAAATCAGAGGAGCTTTGTCAAATACTGTTTGAAACTTATCAGAAACAAATTCATTTATACTTTTGTGCTGCAATCTTGCATACACTACTCCAAAATCAAATTGTATTAGCTTTGTTCATCATTACTTTCTTATCCCTTGCTCATCCATCACATTAGCTAGTAGATAGTGAAATATACATAACTTACTATTTATAATTATTTTTAATGTAATTTTTTAATGTAATTGCAATTATAAAACAGAATAAAGAAAATGTTACTCACGTGTATTTATCTTCTGAAGTGAAATGTGCTTTTCCAGCTGTCTACGAAGTTTCACCTCTGCTCCATATTTGCCAGTAGTGCCATTGTCAGCCAAAATGAAATGTGAATGCATACTGTTGAGTACTGTCAACTTACTCATAGGATTGGACATTGTCTGGTATGGTCGGACCACCTGGAATTTGGAGACAGAGGAAAAAAAAAAGTACTAAACAGAAAAGGTCTGTATGAGTTATTGGATACTAGTTGACAAGATGATAAAAACAAAATTGTTTGTGAAAGACTACTGATTTTTTTTACTTGAACACTGCAGTCTTCTTTCTGCAAAATAGAAAACAACATTTGCACTTAAACCTTTCCACTCTTATAGAGTGGGAAATGATGACCTTTTAGATGTAGATATTGCTTAGAGAGTTTCCCACTGTAATCTGTTTCACTGGTATCAGTGGACACTGTTCTGGAAGCAAGTCCAACTAATGAATTCCAAAGGTCTATATGAACACACATATATATATAACATATATATAATACATATGATGTACACCCTCTTTGCTCCTGCTTTTCTATAGTGCTTCTATAAATCTTCTTGTCTTCCAACTGAGCTCTTTGATTCTTTCTTCACAGGTCCCAGTAGCACTATGCCTCTGTTATAGGTCACTGAGAGCCACCAGCACTGGAAGCCCTTCATAGACACTCCAGAATAGGTGAGTGCCACTCTTAAGAGAGGTGAAGACATGACATTACACCATATTTTCAATGTCTTTGGGAAAAAAAAATGATGGCTCTTATCTAGACAGTTAACTGCATTGATAATAACTTCAGAAGCCATAGATTCAATGAAGAATCTGCAAATGTTCCTTTGATTAATTTGTGTCAGAAGAAGTTTTTTGTACATAAGCAGATTAAATTGCTGCAATTCTATCTTATGCATAGCCTCCAGTCAGAACAAAGCTGGTCCATGTTTGGTTTTCAGCTACCTTGGTGGATTTTCAGTGACGTGTGTAAGGACACACTAATGTGACTTAAGAATTGCCGTTGTGTAGAGGGTTTATGGCTGATCAGTCAAAGACATTTACTAGAAATACAGTTATCCACAGTTTTTATATGTCTTCATTTTGAAAGACAAAATTCCTGGGAATCTGTAAGACGAAGCCCTGGCTAAAGAAATGCTGACCTGGTATGTTATAAAACTTAGCTCTTCTATGCTTCTTCTGCAAGGTATTTTCTTCTCAGCTCTAGCATTGTACTTTAGGGAAATCTAAAAAAATCTTGTCCTATTCAATGTACAAAACTATTTTATTGTATTTTGAGAAGACTACTTGCAGACAGAAATAAATTAACTTACTAAGTCCTTTATAAAATTAGATACCATTTTGTTGTTCAAAAGAATTATCTAATTGAGAAATAATTCTTTATAAAGATCATATGTTAGATATTCTTTGGTAAGAGATCCCTTTCTGTCAGTTTCACTTGCAACTTTTTGCAGTACACTGGTCAACTCATTCATGGCAAGGGAAAATACACAGATATATCCAAAACCTTTGCACAGAGGGTACTCATTAAGCTATCTGTCCTGAAAATGCTCTGAGAAGACAAGAGGGCAGCTGCCAACAGCAAG
Source organism: Lagopus leucura (assembly GCF_019238085.1). Classification (NCBI taxonomy): domain Eukaryota; kingdom Metazoa; phylum Chordata; class Aves; order Galliformes; family Phasianidae; genus Lagopus; species Lagopus leucura. Next base: position 7,586,007 of record NW_024962272.1, read on the forward strand.
GCTGTGTGCTCTAAGGCTGCGGGAACAGGTGATAGCTTTGGCTCAAGTTTCTTTTGTGCTATTTCTTTTGGTATACCATTCATAAAGCATTTATTCTACAAGGCAGTACAGCTTAACATGTATCAGTACGCTGTTAGAAGATGCTTGTTAACTAACTTCTACACACAAAAACCATGTCTCACATGCTACCATCAGAAAAGAACCAAAGGTTCTTTCTCGCACAAACAAAATAAAGCTGAAACAAATACATGCTAAGTAGTTGATACCTGCTCTCTCAAAACAGAGGGGACAAGGCAGCAAGATCTGTCAGAAGAGGAATGACTTAAGTTACCAGTTCGTGGTTCAGTCACACTAAGGATGGTCAGCTGCTATGAATGTAGTTTTACTGAAGAGTTGTGTTTTTTCCCCAAGAGCTATGGCTCAGGATTTTATATGGTGATAGCTTGACTTGATTTTCTAATGAGCTGCAGCACCAGAGACTCCACATACTGACTTAGTAATGCTCCTTGAGGGCAGAGTAGAAGGTTATGCTTTGGCTTTGTGTTTGATGATTAACTGCAAGGTGATTCTTATTTATAAAATTTATTGATTGGAAAACAAGAATACAATTATTTTCAGTTGATCTGTTCACATCATGTATAGTTGAATAGCTGAAAATCCTTTTTTAGTACTGAAGTTCACAAACCACATGATCATGATTAAAGGATAAGCAAATCCTCAGGAAGGCAACAAATTCTTAAGCTTTGAGGTAAACTACTTTACCAGAGGACTCAGCAGACTTTCAGTTTCTCACTCTTGCAGTTCCCATACCTTTGTTCTTTCAAATCTCTTATATTTTACAGGCAAGATAAAAGGCTGGAAAAAGTTTAACTTTAATCTCTTCTCATCCTCTTTGCAGTCTGAGAAGAGAGAATAATTTTCATCCTCTTTCCACATGAAGAGGGGGGAATAATGTCCCCTGGCAATTTTTCTGAAGAGTTTAAAGGAAGCACTTATGCTCAAGACAACCCTTCTAAGTATAGGATAACAACTGTGAGAGCAGCATGCTGTGATGCAATAGCCACACTGCTCAAGGTGAGGACTCATTCCCTGTGCTGTCAATAGGTGAGGAGGTGGGCCAAATGCAGTGCTCGTCTCTGCCTCCTGAGGAGACAGCAAGCTTGGACTAAAAGCACTAGTACACTTCTTTTACATTTCCCACAGGTACATGATACTGAGCATAGAGACAGTGCCTTCAGGTATCTCAAAAGGGACAATGAGAAAAAATGTAATACAGTAATTAGTGGCAGAAGATAAATGAACCAGGTGCTGGGGGCCCTGAAGTGGGGGCCAGTCATTGACACTGGCTGGTAACCCAATGCAGTAAAAGAGATCCAGCTTGTGTCTTGGCCTGTACCACACCTCCTAATGCATTTCCCCACCACTGCTGAAGCATGCATGTGTCATGCTATTCAACACACAAATCTAGATGCAGATAAGGCATTTACAACAAACTCAGTATGTTCAGTGTAACGGTGCAAGAAGAAAGAAAGATGTAAACTTTGCTTCTGAAAGACTGAGCAGCTGTTGTTCAAATTATGCCTTTTGTGATGCCTCACTATTCTGGGGTACCCAAGGGAACAGAACAGTTCTAGGTTTAATTTAAAGGATCCCAGAAGCATCCCTGTCCAAAGCCTGTATATGCTGCAAATATTACTGTCCCCAGCTTTGCCTCAGACATGCTTCTCACACTGTAGTTTGCAATGAGAGCTGAATCTCTCTTCCCTACGCTTTTCCTTGGAGTAATTATTTGGTGGCTCAAACCTGACATGAAAAAGAGACTCTGATGCTTTGACACAAGACAAAAGTCATAGTGAAATGAATTTGTAAATTACTTTTCGTCACCTATAATCTTTTTCCAGAATTCTATTTAACTACAAGTAATGTATTTCTTTGAAAATAATAGAAAAATTATCTACCAAAGTAAGTCAGATCTTGCCTGAGATTTGTAACTTTTACTGTTATTCTGAAATCTGCAGAGTAGTTAAAGCAAAGCTGAATCTTTCTTACACTATAAAACAGAGATGTGTAAAAGAGAAAAGGAAGTCTCATGCTGTTTAAAGGAGTTTCATGCTGTAGGCTAACATTATTATCCGGTCTTACTAAGTAAAAATGAAAGCATGTAACCCCCCCCCCCCTTAAGCATAAATGAATATTTTTTTCTCATTTGGATAACCTTTAGTCATCTCAAGGAAGATGGTGTTATTCTGAAAATGAAAGGCACTTGGTTCTGGCACAGTGGTACTCAGCTGAAGTTATTTATAATGAGGTATTTACAGAAGAGATCAGTGAGAAAGGAGTGAGCATAACCTGGTGTGATGGTGAAAGTAAGTCTTTCTCAGTCAATCTAGCTGTAATACCTAGTAAAGAATCCCAGATCTATAAGCATTCCACATCAGATGCATTTTCTTCATTTCCAGTTGGCGCTAAACTTGTCGTATAACTACAGACATGCTTTACCCGTGTCCACTGTTATAGAAATAAGTGACTTGAATGTTGTGTGGCAATCTCATCTGTAAATTCCAACATAATTCTGAAAAAGCGTTCTGTTATTAGGCTGTAACTTTCAATAATTAAGTTTTAAACTTTCAATAATTTCCTGGTGATACACTACAATAAGGAAGGTCCTTGTCTGTCCTGAATAAGCTACCCTGTCTGTTATTGTCCCAGTGATTTTGAGAAGTTCATAACACTTGACTTCAGACAACTTCCCTGTTGTGATGCAGCCTTCCAAAGTGCACATAACCTTCCAGCTTTGAAATGGCCTCCCTGTTCCACCATCCAAATCAATACTGAAAAACTTAAAATATTAGCAAGTAGGGCAGGACTACTGAGATCTGCTGTACTGTTTGAGCACCCTAGAGAAAACTTTGTTGATGACATGCTTTCACACCCAGTTAAAGTTATAAAATCCAACATCTGTGCTGATATAAAAAATGGTGGTTATGAAAGTACAGTTTTTAATAATTCTAGACACAGACTGAGAAAGTCAGATTCTATTTTTTAGCAAGATAAATATGTAGGGTTGGATTCAACTTATGTGTAGTCCAATATAGGCCTTATATGAAAGACCATTTTTACTTTTCATTTTTATAATGTCAACCGTACAAGAGAGTAGACTTTTAGTAGCAGAATACTCATCACTTGTGTACTTTTCATTTTCTGCTTTTTTTTTTTTTCCCTTGATGTTCTGAACAAGTCCATAAAGAATATCTGCTAGTGACAATGTTCCCATTGTAAGCATCTGAATTCCAAAGAGTAAAAAGTATAATTTATTCTGGAACATGAAAATGGTTGTACATAAATATGCTATACAATATATGGTAATATTTGGTAGGTGTTATGTATATATATGTAGTAATTTGCTGTGTGAAAGTATTTTTCTTTCTGTTAATACATTTTTGCTTACATGCAGTTGTTCATTTATGTTATTTACTTATGGTACAGGTTTAAAGAGAAAGCTTGTATTTTGCATTGTGTGCTCTGCTGCACAGATTTCAGCTGACCACAGATACTTTCTCTTTATTGGATAGAGCCTTTGATAAAAATTGTAAGTATCTACCTTCTCCAGAATCTCTGGTGAGTTTCATTTTATGCCATGCACTCACTGCTGAGTGCAATTCAAATATCAAAAGAGAAATATGGGAAGAGAAACACAATAACTCACAAATGAAATGCACAAAAAAAGGTAGAAAAATTATGAATTTCCTCTTATGTTGACCTGCTGAATCTATAGAAGGAGAGATTTTTATAGCAGGCATGGAAAAGTGGGTAACAGGTTTTGGAGTGATTTGGCATGGCAGCACAGGAGATCAATTTTACCTTTTGATGAAATCAATAAGAAAAAGGATTTTGGCTTTTTGTTTTCAAACCTTGAATCACTAAACCAAGGCATCCTGCTTAAGGTCATATACTAAAGCACTGCTAAAGATCAGGGACATATCATATTACTGGGAAAGTTCTTAACTAAGTCAAAGTGTAAAAGCATATATACACTTGAAGCTGAAATAATAGCTACTCTGGACGAAAAAATGAGACTTGGTTGACTTCACAGAGCAAAGAGCAAGTAATGAAATCAAAGTAGTCCTAATCCAGACACTGTTCCTACTATGGTGATGAGCAATTAAGCTCAAGCGAGGGCTGAACAGACCCTGCAAAGGAAGACTCAATGACACGCACACTATAGAGACTCACAGACTGCGTTTCTTTAGATGGAAAAATGCCTCCATGTGTAAAGGGAAGAATGGCTGTAACACAAGTTTTCCACCAGATTAAGCAAGCAACATTACTTTCTCAGCTTTTGTATTAGAAAATTGGAAATAAATCAGCAGTCTAACTTTCTTTTGAGTGCCCTGTTTTTAAATTAGAATTTAAATGTGTTAAGCTGGGCACTGTTTTGTACTGTATTGATTTTACCATATCAGAGTAAGATTGGTCTCCTCAGGGACTGTTAGCTGTCAAAAATAACAAACAAAATAACAAACATCAGTAATATTTTGCTTAATTTACTTGCCCACTTATCTTCATGAGTCTGAAGAGAACCCTTGGGCTACCCAGGAGCTGACTGATATGGCCGGTAAATGTAAAACTTCTCAGCTATGACTTCAGTCGTGACACAGGCCAGAATAGAGTCAGAGAATTAGCAGAAACAGATCAAACCTGGTGAGCCACAAAGCATGGAGAGGCAGCGTGTACTGGGGCATGTGCACTGGCGGAAATAAACTCCTCCTATTCTCCACTAATATTCCATGATTACTTTCTGTATCCAATGCTGTTCCAAGCAGTGAGGGTATGCTTTGACAACACCCCAATTTTGATCATAATTTAACCAGACATAGTGCATATAGGCATAAAGCCATGTTGATGCTGGAGTTCAACAGGCCTTTCACTATTGGCTGACGTTTTTTTTCTGCCATGCAATCTTTTGTGCCTTGTGTGTTTTTCTTAATGATAGTTCATTTTACATTCTTGTGGTACTATTTATATTCCCCCTTCTTGGTTCATTTCACAGCATTCACCTCTAATGAGCCAGTCAATACAGTGCACTTTGATTTTCAAAACACTTGCTCACCAAGTGTTTCAAAAGAAACTGCATACACTGAAAATTCTTTGAGGGTTTAGTAACAGGAAATTATAGAGAAAAGGATGGAAAGTGCTAAGAAAGAAAGGTTATTTTTTGCCACAACTAATTACTAAAAAGATTAATAACAAGTGGCCTACCAAAAAATGAGGCCAAAATGTAGAGGTTTGAGGTCAATGAATGCAAAAAGCTTGCAGACAATTCAGTGGACTATGAAGAGCTGACGAAAGCTTTTATAATGTAGCCTGACAAGATTATCAAATGGAAGATGAAATGCAATATTAGTAAGCATAAAGCTTACATGTCCAATAGAAAGCAGTAACACCCAAGATGCCTCAGTGTTGCATTATTCCACCAATCAAACTTTTTATGGAAATATCAGGGGTCACAGAGCTCAAAGGAAAAAATTCTATTTTGTCTACCAAAGATGTATTTTAGTACTGCTTTTGTAGCTGGTGATATCTCTCTAAGTGTAGCTCTAATGATGCAGTCATGGCTGCACTCATAGAAGACTTTACCTAAAAATGTTTGTTTCACTTCTTTTTTTTTAAACTGTTATTCCTTTCTCTGTGATGATAAGACTAAGAATTTTTGATTTATCAGAAGCCACTCATCTATTTCAAATGATGATAGTTAATTTTTCTGAGTGACAGAAATATGTCCTGTTAGAAGGTAACTGTTATGATTCATTGAGGTTTGATCTCATGGCCAATATTTATAAGATTTTTCTCAGTTGAGGTAATAAAAAGTAATAAGATGGAATATGTTGCATGGGAGACTGTCAGTAAGTATGAATATAACCAATACATCATAATACTGTTGCAAAATGAATCAGACTTCAAGCTTTCCAGTGCATAACGATTAAAAGATGAAACTTTAGTACATTTTCTTCGTGATTTATTTTAAAATAAAGTATATGTTCTAGAAAGTACTGCAAATTTCTATTTCTTGACCTCTTGTTTTTTTTTTGTTGTTGCTATGTCAAAATTGTTATCACCCATAGTGGAAGCTCTGGGTGCGTACTGATTTTCTGTTGTTGTTAGAGGCATTAATTCTATGAGAAGTTCAGGATGAAGAGAAAAGGAAAATAACTGCAAAATTTATATATATTAGAGGTTATCTATGTCCACACAAGACTTACATCTTTGCCAATCAGATCCTCTTGATTTTCCACGATCCCCCAGGGAGCTATACCAATGGTGCAGATCTTCCCTCGGGATTTTGAGGCATGATCTTTCAGTGCATCTCCAACATGTCGAATGACTCCTGGGGGGAAAAAGCATAAAACAGAGATTTAAAAATAATGACACTTCTGTTCATTTTGGTATGGATTTATATGTTATGATATGGTAAGCATCCTATTTTTAGGGATCTCCTATGCAATGGATGAAGACAACTTAATGCTCATCAGTCAAGATATGAATATTTTTTCACTGATTACTATTATAGAAATATTATATGTTTGTTTTATCTATGCTACAAAATTATTAAATGAGGTAGCAGGAAAAATATTTATGCAGGCCTAGAAATAAAAAGAGAAAAAATGAGAGCTGACTGTAACTTGCTTATCTGCACTTGTGTTCACAAATGCACATGCATGCAAACAGACACATGATATGTGTATCCTTCCCAAACACAGAAACAGACACAACAATGAAAAAAGAAAAGACTAAGACACTTTGTGCCAGAATAAAGGATAGAAATTTGAAAAAATTCTTTCTCTGCTGTGTGGTGATCTGTTCAGACATTTTTTGCAAAAATCCACAATCACTTGAGGATCAGCAAAAATATAGAAATTAGTATAGAGAGAATGACTGCTCCCTGTTTCTCTTTCCTGTGCTTTCTGATACTCCTGTTTGTATGCTTTTGATGCACTTTGTCAGTGTTCCAGATGTATCCTAATGCAGAGGACATAATCCATTCTTCCTTCATTTTCACAAAATCAGTTTTTGACCCACATATCAATAATTTATTTATTTATCTATCTGTCCATCCATTTATTTATCTGTTGCATCCAGCCGCACTGCGGCAGACCTTAGGATTTGCTGTGGTTGTTATCTCTTACTCAGTCTCTCCGTTTGCTTCTTTTTCTGACTCCATGAATTTGAAAATAACTGGATTATAAATGTAACAGTCACACAGTAGGTAAAATTCTAGTTGAGCTTATCTGCACTTTAAATGAACCATGTAAAAAATAAAGAGACAAAACACTGAAGTGTGTTTCCTTCCTGTGGTTTAAAAGGAAAAAGAAACAACCACTCTCTCCTTGTGAAAGAATCAGCTATAATTTAAACTATAACCCAGAGTATAAGAAACAGACCAAAAATTACACCTCTTATTTTCTATTTATATTGCTGATGTGATAAAACCTATTATTGTTTTAAATTTTATATGCCCTGTAAGCCAAATAGCCAAAGACTCTCTTTTTGCACGCATATTCAAATGCATAGGAGTTGATCCCCAAAGCATTAAAACTAATGCATGATAGAGTGATTGCAATATATTCCATTGATAGTAAGAGGATACACTCTGTGGGATTACTGAAGTAATAAATTACAGTGTTACTGCAGCAAATAAGAATGGCAAGAATTGACAAGTACGTCAGTCCTGGCTCAAAACTTTTTGCACTTATCTTTAGCAGAAATCTTTGTTTTTCTCCTGACTCTCTCCTCTACTCTGTCTCCTTGCAGGGAGGATAGCTGGGAAGCTAATTCCCAACATTTATTTATCTAGGGAACGAGGTTTAGCAGATTATTCCCCAAACTGATGTGCTGTCTCACAGAAGAGTTGAGCCAGCTGCTGTCTTGGGTTCTTAGAAGGCCCATATGGTATGTTACAGATGTATTCAACTTTGAATACAAATGACGATATTATCTCCCTTGCTACAGGGGTAATAGGAAAATATAGGTCTGCAGGAAAGGAAAAAGTGATACTTATTCACAGTAAAGTTTTCTATCACATCAACATTTTTTTTTTTTCCTTTAGCATTTCAGATCATCTTAAAAAAGAAAGTGAAATATCTTTTCTGGACAAAAATGTTTTTTGTTTTATGCAATATAAGTTTAACTTCTTGAGCTTCTGGTTAGTATTCTGTCTCTGTAGGTGATTGTTGACCTTGTCAAGTCTTCAGGACTAATATAATTGCCTTACAGGAGGTTTTATTTTTATCTCTCCAGTGTGTTTTTCCTGCTTAACTAATCCTTGTATTCCTTGGTAGCTGCCATACTGGTATCAACTTGGCATTTTCATGTTCACACACAGTACCGTCAGCACTAATAAAATAAAACATGCCATGTTTACCTAATCCGATCAGCCCTATTTTTTTCTTATGTCAGACTGATGAAATCTCATAGATGCCACTGTGATTTCATTTCAAGGTTGCTGTTACCTGTGTTTACTCCTCCAGTGAATATCCACGCTCCAGTTGTCATAGCAGCCTTAATGAGGCCTTTCCCAAAGACTTGCTTGAGCTTTGGTTGAAGTTCAAAATTCTGAAGGCCCCCATGCACAGAGATGAGAAGTTTTGGGAGCTCAAGCTGCCACTCTTTGGTCATCAGGTGCAGAAGAAGGTCAGGTTTTGTGTCAAAAGACACACGTACATACTGCAGAAATAAGGGCAGTAGTAAAGAAAAAAAAAAAAGATTGGTTATACTTAGTGATGCCTAATGCATATGACCTATGCCCATTAGAACACAGAAAAAAAAGGCAAATTTCATGATAAAGGTATTAACTAATTGCAAAGCTAATAATTTTTGCAGATTTTTGTAAAAAACTAGGCTACTAGGAACACTTTCAATTCACAAGCTGGATGGTTATCCTTTTAGGAAATTATGATTTGTATCTATATGCTTAGCGATGTTTCATAGGTATGTGTCTTGAAATTAACAATGCAGAAAATGGAAACATTTAAGCAGTCTGACAAAAACAACCCAGTCACAACTGAATTTGCTAGTATCTTATTTTGAAATTAACAAAATCAAACACTCAAAACAGGAAGTAACAGAAATAAGTTTGGTTATTCAATTACATACAAGTTTAAACTGAGATTATGAAAGATGCACTTTTCAAATGAACAAATGCTGTTTTACAACTTACAGACTAATTTGCACATATTCAGGAATTTGCCTGACAACGCATAGGCCCCTTAAAATTATTCTGAAACACAGTTAGACATTTCCAGATCTTGGCTCCTCTGTGTTGCATCTACAGTATTTTGTCCCAAGGTAGAATATGTCCATCTTCATGTGTGTGCCTTCAAATTCTCTACAGTCCCACTACAATGCACACAGACTTCTCTCCCCCTGGTAAGCCCTTCTCTCTTGGGTTCTTTTCCTCACTCTTTCCGTTTCTGATATATGAATAGTTTCACAAAACTTGTACCACGGCAGATGCTTTTTTGATTTTTTTTTTTTATACAGCACCAAAGGCTTATAAAAGATGATATAAAAACTTTCTATAGCCTACAAGATTTGGAAGGGCCAGCTTTTTCAAATAAAGTAGGTTATCAAAAGCCAGTAACCTATCAAATGTCTGTTTGAACCAATACCTATAGAGTTATTTCAGGATTCTTTCCCCTGATAGCTTGTCAGAACAGACATCAGGTACATAACACAGCTTGTTTTCAGCTGTAGGAACATCCAGATCTACATTACTCATTGTGGCATGACAAATAACATAATATCCACATATATAATGTAATCCCATTGTCCCGTTTTATCATGTCTAATTGTATTTATAGCCATAAGATTGTTCTGCTTTACTAAGCACATGTTAGTAAGATGGACATCTCTCCAGTTGAGTAAGAAATATGGACTCAACTTCTCTTTCAGGAAGAAATTGATTATACCGAAGGTTTCTTTGCAAGAAAGAACGAATAGCCATTTCCAGCATTTCTGGAAGCAGAAGCCTATCTGTGCAAATCACCTGAGGAAAGCAGGTGGGACACAGCCAAACTGAAAGATGAGCATCAACTTGTGAATCTATATTTGTCCCAGTACATCAGTAATGTTCTCTATAACTGTCATGCACATTCTTAACAACTGCAAGACAAACACCATACAATAATGATGTTTGGCATAGTGTATGGTACTCCTGAGCTTCTATATGTTAATTGTATCAGCAGCACCTACCATTCAACTTCATGGGAAAATCTTATTGACCAGATCAGATGGTGAGAGTAGTGGTTTTGATTAGAATTCAGGGGCTGCCAAAATTTTAACACACTGGAGAGGTGTTAAGTGACTTAATCCGAATTCCATTTGCCCTGACCATAGGGACAACCAACCCTGCAAAGTGCTACTACTCGTTAAACTGCAGGCACTGACACAGAAACATCATCCTTTGAACGTGTACAAAAACACTATCCTGCTCTAAGTATGGAGATTATGTTTTGGTATCACTGCCACCTCAGTGTGTTTGTGGGAAAGTTGGACTGTGAGCTACAAGCAGATAATTAGACAAACTGAATTCATATCAGTAATGACCAAAAGATACTTTTGGAAAGCACAGGCCACAGCATCATTCTGTCTGCTACTAAAATGAAGGTACCAGTGACATCAATTATATATTACATAATCCATCCAGTAACTGTTTTTTTATTTTATTTTTTAGTGTCTTTTTATACCCTGACAGACTTGATTTCAACATATGACCATAAAATGGAAGATCACCATGTTTGTCTTGCCCACTCAATACCACAACTAGTGTTGAGGCTGTCAGTAAGAGCACCATTTGATGCCAACACTTGTTTCCTTTTTTTTTAAATCAAATTGCATCCTGAAAAATAACCATGCATACTGCCCATCAAACAGCCAAATGTTTGCAAGTTGGACTCCAATGCCTTAGGGCAAAAGTCAAGGTTACTGAGTGGTAAAAATATGACTGTTACTCAAGAACAGCCATCTTATGAAAGTACATGGTGCATAATAGCTGGTGAGAGTCACGGGAAGGAGAAAGATTCAGAATAAAGCTTGATTTTATTTTATTTCATCAATGAAAATATCTTCAGATAACATTCTGTGATCTTCCAACACTGCTCTTCTGGTTCTCTTTGATGCAAGCAAAGACTGGGTGGATATTTCCACAGTCTCAGATAAGATTCCAGCACTGCAGATAGTTCTACAAGCTAAAGATTGATTCCTCAAAGTGTAACTTTCACAGAAAATAAGTCTGACCCTTTTCTCACTAAATTCAATAGCAAAACTGTAACTTAGAGCAAAACCAAATTAGTTCCTTGTAAGTTAATTTTCTCCTTAACATCTGAAGGCTTCTCTAAGTTTCACTAAACAGCCAGTGGAAGGAGCATCATTGATTTACATGGCTTTTGAACAGTTATCGTTCTGTGTTATTCTCCATTTTTCTTCATATATGACACCATATTTTGAATTCTTTTAAATGCTCTTCGAATATAAATTCAATAACAAAATAAAAGGCTTGATACTTTTTTTCTGAGTTATACAATTTAAATTATTATCTCTACATTTTCACAACACTCGTGGCTTTTTACACAGCCTTGACAAGACTCAATACATTTGAAAAGCAAAAATACACATTTATGTTGTTGATTTCTAAACAATGTTATTAAAGTATATGTGTGAAAAACCCATATGTAAGCAAGTCTATGAGAGAAACAGTATATATGCTTCAGAATTCTATTTATGTACTTTAATGATCCCATGATCCATAAGAAACATTAAGCCAAGATATTATTGGAATGGATTTGATTAGGAGAAAGATATTAAAAAGTACGATGAAAGAATTTAACTCACTAAAGTTCTTCAAACAACCATCTTCTAGGTAACCTTGAAAAACCATGATCAAAGGAATTTTAAAGTTATAAGAATATTATGTAAAGGTGTTTTTTTTTTTTCCCCTCTATGAAAGGGCAGATGCTAAATTTTAAGAACTAGATAAGGTTAGTCATAGGATGAATGCAAAATGCATCACAGCAAAATAGCCTAAGCTAGTGAACTAATGAGCAGAATGTCTCTGTTTTGAAATTATTCCGATTAATGCCCATAATTGGAATGCATTCTGTCACTTTAATAATTACACTCAGAGTCAGGGTAATAAATTGCTAATATATAGTTACAGGAAATCATGCGTGCTATTTCTTAAATTACTAAATGCCAAGTGATACAAGAGGATTCGATTTTATTAATCACTTTTCTCTCCTTTCTCTTAAATTGACTGATTTATTGCAAAGGCTATTGAAAAGGTTTGTGTATTCCCACATCTTTCTCTGTTCTCACCTGTACATTTGCTGTAGAACAATGAACAGCAAAATCATTAAATGTGTTTCTTAAAAGTTAATGGCATGAGCCGCTTGTAAAGAAAGCAACAGATGATTGATAAAATACCCTTTAAACCCTTAAAATTTTTACAGGATCATCTGTATTTACAGGAAGTCTGAATGAAAGGCCTCTTCAGTAATTGATCTCATTAACAAATATTATGAAACCTCTGCTATGTGTTTATAATCTGTTGTATTCTCACCTATTTATTGATTCAAATATCTTAGTGTAGTCTCTCTGAAGATTAACATCTCAACTGTATTAGCAGAATTCATTCTGTTTGAGAATTTTTGTTTTATGTGTTTTCAGAATCCAAATCAATGGCATAGCCAATCCTACTGGCAACAGAAATCTGAAATTCTCTTCACTGTTTCATTTCAATTTATATCTGCTGTTAAAATTGCTCTTTTTTTCCCAACTACAGACATTATTTTTAGTAGTCTGGTGTCAACTGTTATAAGTTTGTGCTGCTCTTTTAGCTTGAAAGTATGCATGCAAAGTACTATATTTTACATGCAAAAAATGTATATTTTCCATCAAATTCATATATGTATTAATAAAATCCAATTCTATTATTTTCAGTGGAGGAAATAATTATCTGTCAGTCTTATATCTACTGATCTGTTGCATGAATTAACTATGGGTACTAGTTCCCCATTGCAAATCTGAGGTTACAGTTGGTTCTGTTACAAAATACCATCTCATTTCTTGTAGCCTTCATTCAGGATAAGCTACTAGATTTGCTCTTCACACAGAACAAGATGGTGCTCTTCTGTTGTGTGTTTACCACGCTTAAAAATTTCAGATATAGGCATTCATTTCAGGATAATAAATAAATAAAGTTCTTCCTTGAAGCTCTGCTTGATCTTGGTTATCTTGCTAAATCTTGCTCATTTATAAGTTTATTCTTTTAGGCAATAGGCATATAATTAACCTACTTCTTAATGTGACTATTAGGAAAAAATCAGCTTTTATGCTATAGTGATATTTTATATCCAGTAATTAGAAAATAACTAAGTAGTCTATTTTTAGATAAGAACTAAGATTCATTTTTCACATTGTGTTACGTCCAATCCTTCCCTCCCTCCCTCCTCCACTTGATTTATGTTCCAGGTTTGCTGCTTTTGGGTTCTGAAATGTGGACAGAAAAAACATTTATTTGGTAAGTTTGTTGCTTATTATGGGAAAGATCTTGTGTAAAGCAAATTCAGAGACAGAAGTTTCATTTTTTTTTCTGTTAATAAAACTGCAACAGCTAGTTAGCCAGCTCCTTGACTAAAATCTACCCTATTATTATGTGTGGTACTGAAATTACGATTATAAGGACATCTTCACACTATTTTTAGTGATAAACACACTATAATATAACAAAATTTGATTTTAATTAATATTAATATTATTAACCAATTAATTGTCATTATTATTCATTATTCACTCCTCATTTGTGCTTTAGACATCTGATATTAGCCAAATGGGACTTTCAGAGGTTTTTAGTGAATTGCTAAATTTGAAGCACTTTTCCTACTAGCAGAATGACAGAATTTCTGGAGCTTTTGAAGAGATATTTAATTTACAAAGAATTCTGTTCCTATGCTTTAGGTGTAGGATCATAGATACAGCCATCATCCTGATTCTAGAACTATTAAGATAAATCCAGAATTTTTTAAGGAATAAATGTTTCATCTATACTTTTCCTTGAATTTTTAGTTATTTATATCTCTGAGATTTTTTAACCTGCTTTTCTTCCCTTTTCCAAATACTTTATGGTCTTACTTTTGTTTGCACTCTGCATCAAGGTTTCTCTGTTGTTCACTTTGACTTCATTTTATTTCAAATATATTTGTTTGAGCACGTGGCATATACCTTGAGGCATCTCCTGTTCTCTTATGGTACCAGAATCCCAACAGAGAAGACCAGAGATCTTGTAGCACAATTAATATCAACACCTTCCCTAAACTCCTAATTAGTACAAAGCTGCTCCAAATGCCTTGGGCAGTTTGTTGCTTTAAAGAGCTCTTCATGTATATAACTCAGAAAGTTCTACTGTTTACTCCCTCTCATAAAGAGCTTAAAGTAATGTAATCATATACAGATAATAGCATGATGGTAACTTCTTCTCTGAAACTATTTCAGTTTTGTTGAAAAGCATTCTGTTTTATTCCTGGTCTTTGTGAAGATTCCAACAACATAGTTTGTTTCATATTGGGGCCGAGGAGGGTGTCAATTTTTTTCAGTCTAAATGTTATTTGCTCAATCATATTATCTTTCTAGCAACGGCCTTGCAGACTTTTAGGTGATTATTTACCAAGCGAACATAAGGTGTCTATGATACTTGCAAAGAAATTACCTAATTTGCTGTTTGTTTCTTGGGTCAACAGTGTTTTCTGGTTTCCTGTAGCAGAATCCATCCATCTGGTTAAACAGAACTAATCACCCAAGTAATATTTCCACGTCTATCCACCACGTACACATCTGAGCAAAATACTAGGCTCTTTGTAGTGCAGTATTGAGCCTGCCATCTATCTAATCTTTCTAATAGTACAACAGTCCTGAGAATCCTGCAAGGAACTACTCACACAAAGAAGATAGCAAGATAGCACTAGGTTGCTGGGCAGGTTATTCTGGAGAGCACCAGTGGGTTTTGGCTCTCCTTACAGCTGCCCAGAGCTCTGTCTTAGACACAGTATGCTAGATACAGGCTTGCTTTTGATTCCCAAAGTCACAGGAACTGCAGTTTAGCTCTAGCTAGATACATCTTTTCATGAATGCCATGTAGAAATACATGCATAGGTTAGTGTGTGCACTGCAAACTTCTATCACTTAATGGAAAAATGCATTCAGATTAACTTCATAACTTTGTATTACTTCATAACATTGTATTAGGAATGAGTCGTAATACAGGCTTCCTTGTTCAAGAAAACCTGTAGCAGAAAAACTATTTCTCAGTTCTTTGCTTAGACATTGGTAGGCCTCTTGTTTTGCTGAAAGATAAGCAAGTAAATCCAAATAGTCTATCCTTCAACATATGTGTGGAGGAACTCTTTGGAAATCTATCTCAAATTTGTCAGCCTTGCAGACACACCCAGCAATGGGAAGCCACAGCTGAATTCTAAAGCACTCAGAAAAAGATAGATAGGGGATCACTGAAAGAAAATTAAGATATCTGCATGTTAGTATGTCTTTAGTTATTACAAAAGTAGCCCGTTCTATGCTACCCTCTAGTTTTTACAGTTCCTTCTGTTCACCAGTTGTTTGGAACACAATACATAGTAATGTATCCGGTGTTCTAACACTAAATAATAATTCAAAGTGAATTATTTGTTTCATATTTGGGAATGTTTTTCTTTTTTTTTTCTTCTTCTTCTTTTTTTTTTTTTAATCCAGCTAGCAACATTAGTTATTTATCTAAGAGAAAAGCATGATTACCATGGCTTTATTGGAGTGGCCTCCTCCTTGGAACTCAATGGTTCCAAAAGCATCCGTTGGGCTGAGCTGCGTGTGCTTGCTGATGGACCACTTCTCTGACTGGATGTCATTGCGAGTAAGCCTGCTCTCATTTTTCTCATTCTGGATAACGGAGATACTTGGAGTGAGTCCAACATGTTGACCTATTAGACGCCCACAGCAACACCTATGATATTAAACAAGCAGAAATCTAATATCACACGGATGTATACAAAAAAGACATAATAAACAGCCTATACATCTTCCCCTTAAAAACCTTTTCAACTCTGCAGATCTCATTTTTGCTATCCCAAACGAATATAGTACAGATATCAACATTTCTTTCTATATTCTGTTTGCATTATCACTTATTTCAATAACATTTTCTATGTCCTCAAAGGACATTAGGTTGACAATAGTCTTTTGCATGCACTAACAGATACTCAAAATTAGTAGTAGTTCACCACAATTTTCTGTATATATATTTTTGGCAATATTTTGTTCCAAATATTTGAAGAACCAGAAGGTTCCCTGTGAAGATGAGGAAATTCCTAGAGGGAATGGCCTCAAGTTGCACAGGAGAGATTCAGGTTGGATGTTAGGAAATACTTCTCTGGGAGAGTGGTCAGGTGCTGGAATGGGCTGCCCAGGGAGGTGGTGTAGTCATCGACCCTGGAGATGTTCAAGGGACATTTAGATGTGTTGAAGGACATGGTTTAGTGGGAAATATTGGTGATATCCACCAACTGAATGATCTTAGAGGTCTTTTCCAACCTTTGTGATTCTGTTATTCTAAATTAAACACAGACAAGGATGACCTTTCATGTCTCTTTTTGATGAAGTATGTTTTGAAATGTAAAAAAAATAGTGCTCATAGGAATCCATCTCTTCATCTGTAATTTAACCAATTATTAAATATCTCATTACAAAGTATTTTTATCTACATACAAACAGATGCGTATGGGTAAGACACTTCCATGTAACTGACTTGACTTTCATGCAAGTAGCATGCAATTACCTATGGGGGTCTTTGGCGCTGGGTATGATATGAACACATTCCCTCTTGTAAAAAGCTCTTTCTATCCATGATTTCTGTGCCTAAAAAGAGAGAGAAAATGCATTAGGTTCTGCTTGTTAAACACAGATTACAGTACCTTTGAAGAGAAAATTTAAAACATAAAAGAAAAAGTAGCTGACTTTGCATTTATGTACACAAGTACACAAATGCACAGTACACAAGTTGCACAGAGTAAGCACTTTCTATTAAACTTGTGGTTTCCTCCTCTATAGCACTCAAGAGAAGGTCCTACATTTTTTCATCTTCTCAAGCCAGTTGACTATTATGCTGTTAATTACATTCCTATAAGGGCAATCACTGGAGAAGAATTCCATCAAACTGTAAATTATTATTATCTTTTTGCAGTGGAGAGACAATCACAGCTGCTTGTCAAAAATACTTTTTAAATACAGTGACATAACTCAAATAAAAAAAGAATCTCAGAAACTAGAAAAAAATCTCAAAGTAAAATTGATAGCACCATGATTCAGTTGTGATTTTTAGTATCGGCGCCAGTGTGACTGTTTAACATAGAGCTAGAAAGTATAGTTTAATACATGGACATTCCAACAGAAAAAAAACAAAACAAAAACCAATCAATACCCAAAAAACAACAAAAGAGTTTCATTCTTAAAACACAGTACAAAAAGCTCTGATAAAGTCAGAGAATACATTAAGACTTAGATGACCAGTTTGTGTAAGTTACGAAACTCAGTCAAATGCAGCTATGTCAGTTAATTCCATTCCAATTCCTTGCCCAGATACTTTCAGGAAATTAAGTAATTTCTCTCAGATCAGTCTCCATTGTTAAATTATTTCATTTAATAAGCAGATACATTGGAATGTTCCTTAAAAAATTTATTACAAAAAAGGAGATTTTATAAAATATATTTAAATAATAAAATTACCTATTTAATTGTACAGCATAAACAGAACTAGAGTCACTATGAAGAAGCCATTTGGGAATTAAGTAAAGTAAAATGAGATCATTTAAATGAAATCTGAGCACCTTGCTTTTGTGAAAAAATACACTATGAAACAGCCTTTATAAAATTCCACACCTACTGGGCAACATCTTTTTGTTAGATAAATCTGTAGCCTACTATCATTTTTAAAGACAGAAGCATGTTTTTCTGGGATTTTTGGAAATCACTGCGAGCTGTGGAAATTTCTTGGAGTCAATTAACACCAGTAGTATAAGGTACCATGCTAACAATTCATAACTACATTCCTTATACCTCACTCATGGTACATAAAAAATTGATAACTCATGTTATGTAACAATATTTTATCTCTCAACTCTCATCTTTATTTGAAAAATCTGCTCGAATTCATGTTTTGCAAGAAAGGCAGGCACCTTAGCATAAAAAATGCCTATTAAAAATATTAAATAGAGCCATATTTGACTGTTCTTCCTTACTGTAGCAAACAGAAATTTAACCTGTTCAGAATGTAGGACAAGATTTGTATCATGTTTAAGCAAAGGACAACTAAATGAAAATTCTGAAAAATCTAAAAAGTCATAGTACACACAGGGAAGATTACCTTGAATTTCAAAATTATTGTACCTTCAAAATACTGGCAAGCAAGCCTATAGCACTAATAATCACAGCACTCTATTGAACATTTTTTCAATTTGATAGTCTTCAGGCAAGGAAATGCTTCTTAAAAACTAATTTTCTAGATTTGTTAAGATATTCAGCATGGACTTCAAGAACTTAACCTCTTACTGGAGAGCATTTGAAGCCTTGTGGAAAAACTAATGTTTTTCTTATTTTACTGTATCGTACTGTGTGTTGTATAGAAAAAAAGGAAGTTACAATTATTATTCAAGCATTATAATGCTAATAACTGAAATTACATTCTTTCCACCTACCTACCTACCTATTCTTGAAATTTCACCCTACTCTCAATTTCTAGAGTACACAAGTGTTCTATATTGCCTTAGGAGGGCAATGCTAAGAAACTGCGTGCTTATGAATCTCCTTTGTTACATGTATATAGTAACTTGATGAGAAAAGGATGCTTATTGACTAAGCCAACTTAGCTTACTGCATGTTTGTTTTAGCAGTAACTACATGCTTATGACACCCTCCATCTTCTCTAGAAAGAATGAGCAGCTTTTACCCAAAGGCAGAACTTCTACCATGATTCTCATCCATGTTGCAAAGACTCCCTGGAAATGTCCCTCATTAAATGTATTAATTAATACCTTTCTCTGCAGTTTACCTTGGTGAATTTACTTGGTACACAGACCTAATGCATCATTTTAAAAGATGACCACTAACGCAATTTATTTAAACGTCAAAAGTATTTGTAGAAAGGTAACATTGGAGTTGCACTCTTCTATACTCTCTGTCTATGCAGAAAAGAAACCCATATCTGCCTAATGTAATAATTGGAATCTTCATCACATTTCTTCAAATGTAAAATTAAAAAATAATAGCCTGATTTAAAAAAATCTTTTTTTTCATATCAAGGGAAAAAGACTTCTTGGGTTTTAGATTTCAAAGATAAAAAACCTGACAGTTAAGGCACACCAACACATGATTTTCTCATTTCAAATTTATTTCAAACTAAAAGCATCCAGTTCTACTACTCCATGTCAGTTACTGTTCTGTCATGGAGAACATTTGCAGTGAAATACAAGGCTTGGAGGTATAATAAATTTTATCACTTGCAGTAGGGATCTCATAGAGGAATTAGAATGATTTGAGGAAATTAACAAGTTAATTACGAAACAGTCTTTATTAAACTCTTGTTTATAATTTGAATTAATAAAGCAGTAAAAAGCTTAGAAAAGTATTTGCAATAACAGTAGAATCAAAAGCTTTTCTTCTGTATCTGCTTTTTCACAAGCATGCCTTCAACATTAATTCATAAAAAAATTTAAAGTCCACAGTGAATTCCTGAAGTGTATGTCACACTTACATTCCGATTTAGTTTACTTGTAACTTGGATCTCTCAATAAAATACCTCTGTCAGATATGTGTAAAATCCCACAGAGATCATTTTTGGGGGGGGGGCGGCCCTTTTTACCTGGTCATCACGCTTGGTGTCTAAGTCTATCCCAGAGCAAACTCTGCTGTAGACATTTTGCTGCTGCTGGTCATTGCTAACAAGACTTTTGTGTTTGCTCCCTGAGCAAGGCGTTCAGCCTGTTTTCAGGGATGGCAGCAGAGTGGAGTCCTTGTGCCCACTCACTGCTGCTTGCAATGTGCTGCTGTGGGATTAGCCTTGTTAAGGGTCTGGTGGACATGCGCTCACAGCCCCAAAACTCCCCTCATTTGAACATCTGATCTGACGCCAAAAGAAAAACAAATCCCCTGAGAGCTTGGATTTGACTGGCACAAGCTGTGACAGGCTTTTTTCCCCTTGTCGTTCCCCCTCAGAAAGCAAGCTTATGAAAGTGTGATAAGGTGCTCCAAGTCCCTAAAGTTCAACCCAGGAAAATAAATCCTTCAAAAGAAACAGTGTACTAAGCCAGAGGGAACCTGAGCACACAAGAGACATTGTTAATCTCCAAAGAATGAAAGCAGTGTGTTTACAGGGTAACTCAGAAATCCATACACAGCTGAAATATATTATGATTAATCAACAATGGCATTTTTCCAAAGAAGCCAGGGTTTGTCACTGTTTCTCACCACATTTGCTGTACTGTAATGAACATAACTTTTCAGAAAGTTACAAACATAAATCTTTGTCTTTCAGATATAAGCATGGCTTTCAGTTTAATTAAAAATCAGTAATGTAAAATACAACTTGAACATTTGAAAATTCAGGGATTAATTGAGTGACCCGTGTGAGTACCCATAAGTACCTATGTGATCTGAAGAGCATTTTCATATGAAAAGCATTTAGTTGTTGTTTTCTTTTTTTGAAATAATTTTACATTTTAAATCAATGACTATTTCAAGCTTTAAACAAAAATCAGTATTTTTACTTTTTTTTTTTCCCCTGTAAGTTTGGATGAATTCCTCTCTACTTCTACATATAGATACGTGTCCTCCTCTCCTTTTCAGTGAAATTTCCATCTCACACATATAAAACAAGCTGTCCACCTACTGCACAGATAGACACAAGCATTAAAATATCCTGCATGAGCTCCTGTGGACCCAGGATGCGTGAAGCTGAGTAGGTGCACAGTGGTGTGAGCTTAAAATTTAAATAGGTTGAAAAACGGTGTTTTGTAGCTGATAATTGGCTCTATCAAATCATTACTGTGTGTACTCTTTGTATCTGATATTGATTCTATGGAAACAAGTAGAAGACATTGCTTTTGGAACAACCTATGCATATAGACCTGTTCTGTTCCAACAAAACTATGATACTACTACAGCACATCATAGAGCAACTGAGTATGAATTGCTTCCAAGCACATCCTGGATGATTTCTTGAGCGCAGAATCAGATCAAAATGGCTTTTGTAGAATGTAAAAGGCAGAGGAAGTTGCAGCGTCAGGAACACAGCTCATAAGCAGCTCAATGAGGTAGAGAATGTAACTGGGGAGTCAGCAGAAAAAGACTGCTAGCATTTTAACATGAAGGAGTTGGGTTTGGTTGGGAGGAGAGAGAAAACAAGAGGGGAGAAAAGACTTCAGATAATTTGGATAACTGAGTAAAAATTCAGATCCTACTACAAAGTGAAATGCTCGGGATAGAAGACACCTCTTCTCTTTAGAAATTAACAGAAGGAATTCATTTGCATATGTCACTCAGCAGCACCATTCAGGATGCTGTCAGTGTATGCCACTGATGTTGCAGGATAATTGTCTATGACATGGTACTTTTAAAGTTGCTTATTATATTATTGCTTATTATAAACAAAGAAAATACTAATACCATAGAAACATCAGTATTTTGATAGGAAGTAAAACAACAAACAATAAGCAAAGACAGTTTATGTAAAGCAAAGATAGCATATTTTCCTATATGGCGTGGCCTAAAAGCATTCACTTTTAGAGAAGTGGATGCTTCACATTTAATTCTGCAAATGTATGAATTATTAACATATTCTACCCAGATTGCTACAAACAAAACAAACTGAAGTAATAGTAGGAATGAGTTCAGTAGTGACCCCTTATGCAGGAGAACAAATATTAGAAATGAATACAGAAAATAATTTTTCAGGAAAATAAATTCTAGATATTTAACACGTTTTGTAGTTGGAATGCTTAACTAGTGATCTCTGAATTAAAGCTATTTTAAAAAAGAGTACTCTCTGTTCTTCCCTGGTGAAGCCACATCTGGAATACTGTGACCAGTTCAGGGCTTCCTCAGTTCAAAAAATACAGAGAACTATTGGAGAGAGTACAGGGGAGGGCAACAAAGATGACTGAGGGTCTGGAGTGTCTCCTGTACACGGAAACGTTGAGAGATCTGGGTCTGTTCAGCCTAGAAAAGGCTGAGAGGGGATCTCATCATTGTTTGTAAATATCTAAAGTGAAGGAATCAAGTCAATGGGGGCAGACTCTTTTTCGCAGCATGCAACAACAATAGGACAAGAGGCAGTGGGCAGAAACTGGAACACTGGGTGTTCCAAACAAACATGAGGAAGAACTTGTTTATTGTGAGAGTAACAGAATACTGGAACAGGCTGCCCACAGAGGCTCTGGACCCTCCTTCTCTGGAGATATACTCAAAACCCATCTGCACACTTTCCTGTGCAACTTACTATAGGCAATCTACTTTAGCTGGGTGGTTGGACTCGATGATCTCTCGAAGTCCCTTCCAAACCCCACAGTTCTGTGGCTCCGTGACTCTGTCATTTTAGATGTCTTTGCTTTTTTTTCAGTACGGCAGAAAGGGGGTGAGTTCTAGCCCTCTGCTTCCCAACTTTTAATTTCCAATTAACCAGGTTATAAGAAAGCTTTGGAGCAAGAGAAGTGTTGCAGGCTACCTTTCAGCGGGGCAGAGCAGCTGGACAGTCAGTGGAGTATTACTGAAATAAATTACAGTCAATAAGTGGAAAGATAAAATATTCTTCAGAAATATCCATGGAGAATGCTTAGATTCAAGAACTGTTGTAGATGTCCAAGCTCTCACAGACTTCTTCAAGACCATCGAAGTCCATGGCTGTCAAGGGGGAAATTCTAGAGAAAAACTGATTAAAATGAAGAATATAATATAAAGAGTACATTTAAAATGTTTTCTATTGCCTTCTTATGGGTACTGGCATCTGGACAAAAGAATTAAGCCTACTGACTTTATTTATGATGCTCCATTGGAAAAATACTTAAGATTTTACCAAATTTCTCATGAGGAGAAAATAATTTAAATAATTAAATAAATCTTTTTAAGCAATAGCAGTCCAAATGGATCACATAATGCGTTTCCCTGTCCCACTTCTGTGTCACCTGCACATGCCATATACAAGATCTTGGCGAATGTATGTAGCACTTTTCCTATTTATTTCTAAGCTAGCAACTATTTTTTTCCCTACAGACTTGCATTATTGTAGTTCCTATGTGCTCTAGTTGCTTTGTGGGCACATATGTCTACTGTTTGATAATGTGCAATGGGGACATTCACTGTTTTGGTATTTATCCCTTTGGAAATAATTTGTATTAAAAATATGCATGGTTTTCTCAACCACCACTGTGAGTATTGATTTAACGCTTCCACTGAAGTATCTAGTGTAACTTCAATATTTCACTGCAGTATGGTGTAGAATTCATAATAGTAATTGTAAAAACAGCTATAAAGAGTTGTTTAAAAAAAAAAATTGTTTAAATCAAAATCCAAACAGAAAACATCTATATATGCAACTCCAACTTCTGTGAAACACAGACTAACATATAATGAAAAATGGCATCACTGTAGTCTGTAGGTGCGCATATATATAATTGGAAATTGTTATATGTAAAGAATATTTTTATGCCAATTCAACACATGCCAGATTATCTTTTAAACAGTAATTTTTCTGCTGTCTTCTTGAAAAGTGTAACACTGTTACTAACATATCAAGTTAAGGAAAGAGAATAACCTTCATATCAGGACAGATCTCCAGCTCTGTAATGAAAACACAGGAGTTTAAAGTGCACATGTAGGAGTTTTGTGCTGAATCTAATTTTGATCTGAACTAATCGTTCTTGATTTCTAAGAGCTCATTGTACATTACAAATACATGACAGCTATAATATCAACTGTTTTTCAGATATAGAGAGTGAAGCAGTTTTGGTAATATTCTGTGAGGGCTGACATGAAGAAGCAATTAAATTGTACATAATTGTATGAAAAGGCCTGAAGGAATGGATTCCACATGTTCCCCAAGCCTAGACATTCATAAGGATCAAATCTATGCCATTGTTCACATTTTGTATAATCTTTCAGCCCTGCAACAATTCACAAGTCCCTCCTGAGCTCCTGCATAATGCTTCTCTACAGGAATTCTTCACTAGAATGCCTCGGTGTAGGTTCTGGTTTCATCACTCTCTGGCTTTCCTCCAAACACAATTTTGGAGAAATGGAACAGGAGAAAAGCCAATTATGTAAAACAAGAGATGAGACAACATTGCTGATTAGATCTTCTGCCTGTATCCTGCTCTGCTGAGCCAAAGCCCTAATTTTCTCAGATGCTATTGAGAGAAAGATTCCCTTAGCTGAGATGTGAAAAATTCAGTCAGTTTCCTGAAAGAGGTAGGGAAAACACTCAGAAAGCAAAACAGCCTTCTGGGCAGAGCAGCATCCTTTTCTCCATGGTCTTCTGTGCTTCCTCACTGCCCTCCCTTCTCCCAGAGATCCTCACATCCTAGTCATTTTATTTATAACAACCTTCACTCACCAAACCAAGAATAGTGTGATGTTGCTTCCTCTATGTCACCTTATTGATTAACTCCCCTTGGAACTGCATGAGTAGACAGAGATCAACTCTATGCGAAGGACATGGGGCTACCTCTGAATGAAAACCTCGATATGAACTAGCATTGTGTGCTTGCAGTCCTAAAAGCCAACTGTGTTGGCTGGGCTGTATCAAAAGAAGCATAGCTACTAGGTTGAGGGAGATGACCATTCTTTTCTACTCTGATCTCCAGAGACCCCACTTGGGGCCGGGGACACACAGAATAAAAAATATAGGGAACTGTTAGAGTGGGAGCAGAGGAAGACCACAAAGATAATCAGAGGGCTGGAGCACTTCTTTTATGAAAAGAAGTTGAGAGAGCTGGGGTTGTTCAGCCTACATGGAGAACAGAAGAATCTGAGGAACACTTATGGTGCCTTTCCATTATTTAAATGGGGTCTACAGAAGAGGTGGAGAGGAATTCTTTACAAGGGAGACAGGACAAATGGAAACGGCTCTAAACTAAAGTTAGGTTTAGGCTAGATAAAGAGAAGGAACTACGTACAATGAGTGTGGTGAGGCATGGCATAGCTTCCCAGATAAGCTGTGGATGACATTCCCTGCAGGTGGTCAAGGCCAGGTTGGATGGGGCACTGGGCAGCCTGAGCTGGTGGGTGGCAGCCCTGTCCATTGTAAGAGGTTGAAACTGGATCATCTTAAAAGACCCACTTAACCCAAGCCATTCTATGATTCCGTGAGGGATTAAGATGTGGGTTGCTGGCAGTAGGAAGAGACATGCCAGCATGTTGCCCAAACAGTCACAAAATGGACACAGACAAAAGATACAAGGAGAAGCATCTCTCACCATGGCAACATACTCTGGTGTAGCAGTGATTTTTCTTAATCTGAATAATAAGTGGCAGTTCTTAGTTCTGCTTTTAATTAGCATTTTGGAATTACCTGAAACTTCACGTTGATTTTGTATTATATGAGTCCTTACTATTCAGACACAATAATGTCACTTGTCTGGTAAAGAATAAACTAATATCACTTTGCTTTCATCAGCTAATAATCAGATTGCTGAAGCTGCAATTACTGGAATGAAACATGTAATGATTTCTGGTTATGCCACATCACTAAGCAAATACATTAAAATGGAATTTGTATTACTAACTTATATAAAAAAAAAACAGTCTCAAATCACATAGGAAGATTTAAAAATAAAGTCTAAATCCTATTACCTCCTTGAACTAATAATTTTAAGTGAACTTTAACTGCAGCTGAAAGACATTTTGAAGCACGCACTCTTTCTGTCAAGACTTTGTAACCGTAGCTCTTCTCAGCCACAGGGAAAATTGCAAAGATGCATATGTAGCATAAGTAGAACAATCAGATTAACCAACATCTCATCTAAACTAAGGAAAAAATGCTATGGAACTATTTCAGGTTGATAATTATGAGATTTTTTTTTTTAAAGATCTCCAGTGGAAATTTAACTAAATGGTATACATTTTAAAGAGAAAAGAAATCCATTGCTGAAAGTTTTTTTCTGAGCCATACTAGGCTAATGTGACATTTTCTGAGCTATTCAAGGTCGTTACAAGTAGTCTGGCACTGTCTGTCCAAGTTGAGCATTTTTGTGCAATTTTTGCACAGCTATGCATGATAGCTCACTGCATACATAGTAGGATGAATTTCTGCAAGGAAAGAAACTAGAAGAGACATTTCAGAAAAAGCAAGTATAAATACTGAATATTTAAATCATTAAGAAATATTAGATTTTATTGAGATATAAAAGTAGGCTAGAATTCCAAAGCATAAAATAAAAAAATTCTTCATAGCAGATGACTTTTCTGAACAGTAACATCCTTTATATTTTTCCCCCCAATAATGCAATATATGGGCTTGTTTTTCCAAATGTCTGTTAATAACTTTACAAAGCTATATTGTGAAGATTTTCTTGATTCACTATAATAAGCTGTAAACTGCTACTCAATGAATTGAATGCTACTGGGAGAGAGCGGGACATAAGAATGTGGGAGAGATAATTATAGATGACTGATTCACAAACAGGGTATAGTAACTCTTCAACTGCATTTACACCAGTCAACCACTGTGAAGGAAAAAGGGCCGAACATTTCATGAACCACAGAAATTACTGATGTGCCTTCTTTTAACGATGGCAGTCTTACAGTTTCCTCACATTTATTTCTAGTGCTAGTTAAGAAAAGAAGAATCTCCATGTGTATGAATTGCACGTGGGTAAGTGACCAGAAAGATGCTGTCTGAATCAACTTCAGACTGCAAAATGCTAGTAGGCATCAGTGCCAGACAGCAGAAATGTCTACAGAGTTCAGCACAGATGTTCAGTGAAGCCCTTACTGTGACCAACAGTGACCAACAAACTGTGGTTTACTCTGATTCACTGAAGTCTGGTGCTAAATTAATTCATCTGACATGGAAGTGCATTTGAAGCAAAGGTGTAGAATTTAATTCCTCCGTGTGGAAAAGAATGCACCCATTGATATATGTTTGACCCTTTCTGAATGTTTATGGAGCCCAAACATTGGATGTGAGCTCAGATGGTGGGTGGTGCATTTCAGCAGTGACAACAGTGACAGTGGGTCACATTCACTGTTGCAAATTTTTGTGAGTTTGGCGTGAAGGCTCTTGTTCATTACTGGGAAAAATGCATAGTTACTGAGATGCCTACACTGACAAATGGTGTTCTGTAACTGAAAATATGCTCTATCAAATAGTGTTATTTTGCTCTCTGTATCTACTGTAGTTTCTGTGGAAAGAAAGAGGAGGCATTACTTTTGTAGAGACGTATGTATTATGTGGGAAACTCAAGCACCAAACTTCACTGGTTGCTGCCCTTGGACATATTAAGTGACAGATATTTTAGGCAACTGCCTAGCTCAGTGTCACTTACAGTGTAATAGCTAAATAATGGTACTGACAGCAAAATTGAAAGATTTTTATATGAGCTTGCTTATTTATGTTCTTGTAAAGAGTTAGTGAATGTATTCTGAATGAAGTTACAATAGCACTTTCTCAAATTTGCTATTCAATTGAAAGTTGAAACAGCAGGTCCAAATTTTGTTCACTACAGATATTATTTTGCATTATATGATCATAGATTTGTTAGAGTTGGAAGGGATCTTTAAAGGTCATTTAGTTCAAATCCCTTAATGAACAAGGACATTTACAGCTAGATCTGTTGTAGCCTTTTATTACAGTGATATGTGGAAGTGAAACCAAATATACTACTTTAGATAAGAGTTTAGTAAATGATGTCAGTCACATATTACTTGAAACCAAGCTGGTTTCAAGTTAGTGAGCCCTGATTCTGATGTCAGATAAAGCTAACAAAAACATGTCTCAGCAGATTAGGTCAAAATGTAAATTTGGACTGTGGCTCACATTTTTCTTTCACCAAGCACACAAGTCGATGTAGGAAATAAAGACAAGTTTTTAAGCTTTTGAGCTCACTTCAATGTCACAGCTATTACTTGGAGGCTTTGAGTACTAAGCAGGTATGGGAAATTATTCAGACACATAATGTACTGCAACAGGTAATTACTTCCTTTTTGTTTTTTGCTGTTTGTACCTGCCCACATTTGTTTAGAACAAAGCATCTTCTATGGAGACGCTGAAAGCATTGCTTGCCCTGCAGTGATTCTGTAGTCATACAACAACTTTCCCTCCAGGTTGTATTTTGGAAGGTTTAGATCCTAGGTTTAGATCCTAGATCCACACCATTGTACAGATTTACTCCCTTCCTCTTCATGCAGATCCTTCTTCTTTGGTTCATCTGAGTTTCATGCAGTAGAAAATATCTGAGAAAGTCCTGTGCTACCTGACAGATCTTCATCCACACAACCTTCAGGAACTTTTTTGTGAGGGGTAATGACAAAAAATACCAACAACTTCTACTCAGAAAAAGTATTCTGTGGACAGTCTCTTTAGCCAACCTGAGCAAATCCAAAACGGCTATTACAAGCCTGTTTCTGAGAAAGGAAACTTGTTCCCTGAAGTAACATTACACTTCTTTTAGAAAAATTTCTGTTAAGTTGGACATTACAGTATTTCATTTCCTACAGACTTAGGCATTATAATATTTTGGCATCATTAGAGGCTAAGAGAATGTAGTTTAGGTGTACAGTTAGTATTTTTTTTTTCTATCAAGAACTCAGAGATTGTAGTAACTTGATGTTACTAAAAGATAAAATCCAAGTTTCAAGTGTCAAACTAATGTAGTATTTCAGTCCAGAAATAAATACATAAGAAAAACAGAAAGTATAACTTAATAATGAAATTTCCAAATTCCTCAGGAACGTTACAATATCTTATAGATATTTTCTTCCCCATACTAACATCATTGCTAGATGTTGTGTTGAGGGACATGGTTTAGTGGGAGCTATTGGTAATAGGCGAACGGTTGGACTGGATGATCTTTTAGGTCTTTTCCAACCTTGGTGATTCTATGATTCTATGATTCTATGATCTACAGCATATTTGCATAACTAATAATGAAACAGGTGATAATATCACAAGTGAAGAAAAAAGTCTTGAAAATAAGCATCTGTTCAGCCATTTGAGTGAATGATCAATTTGAAACACTGTCAGATAGACTCTGATATAGATTTTGAGTACAACTGTACCTTAATGCCCTAAGTTTTGAGCACATAATGTTGTCATGGGCAGAGCACATGTAATTGTGTAATGATGCATGCAACATTTTTAAAATGTCATAGTTCAGCAATTCCAATACAGTTAGACGGTCCCTCACAGAGCTACACAGTTTTTATTCTTGTTTTTAGGTATATTTCTACTCCATTTTTTTAATCGCGTTATGTAATTAAATATTTTTATAAAAAGGGTTCACATCAGATGTTTTGGAAACTCAGTGCTGCATCAATGCAGGAATCAGTCATGCAAATAGTAGCGGCATATTTATGGACTTCTGATATTATTTAGCTGATTAAAATTCCATGCCATGCACATATCTATAAGGGTCAGGAGACAAGTCAGTATTATGCCATGGAATTTTCATTATTTTTCTAATAATTTTGACTCAGTCAGAATCATAACTAACTGGAGAACTCAAAGACCCGTGTTAACGTTAAAATCTATTTCATCCATGTTGAATGCTTCAGTTGTTGCTCACGGCTTATTTACTCTTCCTGTCAATGAAACTGCTTTTTTTTCCCGTTGTGCTACCTGTACTGACTTGACTTCAATTAAGAAGCAAAAATGACTGTGACTTGCACTACTGGCTCTTCCCCCTTCCAGTTTAAAGGAATCAGACTTTCTGATCCAAGAACTCTACAGTGTTCCAAAAAAGGGGACATTTCATGGAAAAATTAAAAGTGCATAACTCCACCACTTAATTTTTGAATGCTACTGTAGATAAGCACATGATGCAGGATTTTTTTTTTTATCTTGTAGCTCCATGAATACAATAATAAGCCTTTGTCCTTGCAGCCTGTAAAATTTTAGATTGTAATTTGCTATGCACTTTTTTAATTGGCAAAGAAAGTAGAATACAATCATGTACCGTCAGATGTAAATGCATTAATTATCACAAATGTTCAGTGATTATAAAAGCACCCTTTTAAAAAAATTATTATTATTATTATTTTTCTTCTCAAGAGGCATGTAATAAACATCTTAGCATAAGTTTCCATTATGCATTTTTTTCTCCCTGATGTTTTCCTGAATATGTGGTTATACTAAAGGAAACACTTGATATTCTCTAATAACAAAAAAACTAATTACCAGATATATAAGTTATGTTTCATGACTTCCAGGGTCAAAGCAGAAGGCAAAGGATAGTTTTGAGACAGAATTTCTTTTATTAAATCAGAGAGCACAAAAGAAAATCACAGCCAATATAACTTAAGTAGGTGCTTTCACTTTCTTGTTTGGTCTGAACTGAGGATCTAGCTTTAAAAGGACTGTTGAAAAAGTCAGCTGTTATCAGACTCAGGAAGTCTGAAACTTGGTTCAATCTGAACTCCTCAAGCAAGAGACATAATAATATAAAATCACAAGCAGGATTTTACTTTTAATTTCTTGTGTATTAAATAGCTTTAAAGATCATCTATATCAGAATCTAATCAGATTAATCATGACATGTATTAATGCATAATTGTGACCTACAATATGTATAATAGAAAATACTTCACTGGCATTTTCATCCTATTTTAATTTATGGACTTAGCTTTGCCTGATGATTGAAAGGTTTACTGAAAGGCATTCTTTCAACCAATTTTGACTTTGATTTAAGAAAACTATTAAGCCAGTTCTACGGTTTGATTTCTAATCCTTGAATTAATATTGGGTTTACTATTTTATAGTGAACACAGATGAGCCTCATTAAATCCAAAATCCTTGTAAATTCTTCTATCTGGGCAACCCACTGTGCCATGACTGGAAAATGTGATGGATCAGAGCCTAAAACTCAGAAAAACAAGTCTGAGTCTTTTACACTGCTGCCATATTTGAGAGACAGACAATAATCCCTGTGAATGTATAAAACACAAAAGGAGCTTGTTGAGGAGTGGGGTAGGGGTCTGCATTACCTCTATCTAGAAGTAAAATGCAAACAAGAATGTACAAAGTGAATATTTGGAAAGAAACTCTGATCCCTGGGTGAAGGGTTTGAACTTTCATCACACAATAACCCTCCTCTCTGGAACTGTGAAATACACAGTTGTGAAAAAGGCAGTTTATGATATCCACCTGCAGATGCCTGAGAGTTATTTTAGTAAGTTCATAATTATTGCACCATTACAAGACATTTGAACACGAAGGCAGGAAGAAGAAAACTTTCTCTTCTTTTTAGTAGATCTTTTTTTGTTTTTTTGTTTTTTTGTTTTTTTATTACTTTATTTTCTGTTGAATCTTGTAAAATATTTTTACATGGATGGGCACATTTTGTAGAATAACTTTCTACGAAGTAAACATTTCCTAAGGGCTAGTCAGTCCTTCCTCGTTCTCTGTCCTGTGGGATGGATGGCTTCCTTAAGGAATACATGACCTCAGCTACAACCATTTGGCTCAAGAAAATGAATTGCTATGCAGTTGGTCATACTTGATAGTCACAGCTAAAAATGTATATGAAAAAAAGCACAGCTGAGATGTAGGACACAGTTTAGACCATGTAATGTAACACATTAATATCACTGGTATTGGAATTATAATTTCAGTTCTATCATCCCACAAAGACTAAGGTAGAACTCAGTGTTACTGAGTGGTGAGAACTAGCACAATTGACAGTCTGGTTATCACCGTAAATCAAAGTTGGAATTTGAGTTCATAGAAATGAAGAGGTTGATTTGAACATCCCAGATGGACAGCAAATTGGTTGATATGGACATTAATAATAGACCGGGTTAATTTTTTTTTTAATTAACTTCTGCTTGCTGTAAGATCTACACAAAAATTTCCAATGACAGCATTCAGAATTTACCCATGTATGAAGACCCTTATTTTGAGCTGAAACTACTTGAGAAAGCAACATGGCATGGGACTTTCATTCAATTTATACCACCTGAATATTTTCTGTTGAATGACATTACAGTGCTAATGTAGTGAATTCTACAGTGTTTTCCAATTCTACTTCCGCTCAAATGTACACATGTACAAATTAGGATTAAAAAACATTACTGCTCTCCAGTGCTGTAAGTTAGATGCAGTTTGCATTGCTACTGAGGATTCTGGAATGAATTAAAAAATGCTAATTGAGGCTGGAGAGCCAGAAAGCATGTGCTTAGCCCTACTTTTGGCAAACCTGTATGATGAAGGTTATTCACAGGAAGGGCAAGTTGTTATAAATTTCATTCTTGTTTTGACTTGACTTTTCAATAGGGATTTTAAGGTAATCTTTTAGAATATGTGGTTCTGAGTATGCTATTATATTAAAATCTAGTTGGAAAAAACCACCAATTTCACTACAAACAGTTTTGGTCTATTCCTTCCTCCCTACCCCCCTTCCCCCTTTCCCCCTTCCTCCCTTTCCTTCTATCCCCCACCCCCCATCTGCACCCTTCTCTCTCCCCTCCCCTCCCCTCCCCTCCCCTCCCCTC
>NW_024962272.1:7619155-7657482 GCF_019238085.1 Lagopus leucura
GTCCTTCCTTCCTTCCTTCCTTCCTTCCTTCCTTCCTTCCTTCCTTCCTTCCTTCCTTCCTTCCTTCCTTCCTTCCTTCCTTCCTTCCTTCCTTCCTTCCTTCCTTCCTTCCTTCCTCATTCTCTCTCTCTCTCTCTTTCTTTCTTTGTTAATCTCATGGAATTTGATTGCACAGCGCATTCTAGCTATCTGCTGCAGCAGGCAGCCCTGCTAGCAGAACTGGCTGATTACTGCTTATGCATTGGTTCAATGTGAGCCTTTGAGGGATTTCATTTAACAGAGATTAGTACCTTTATTAAATTGTGGTTAATTGAAGCATCTGAGCTCTGTTAAGCATTGTTCAGTGAAGCGGATTAATTGTTTTAATTTGTTGCTCTCTCACAAAAAAACTCCACTGAAACATAGAATTAAATAACTACCTTTTCCCATTGGGCTACTAAGGGTGGCATTATGACAGGTCTTGCAACTTACATATCTTCTGATATACAGTTTCTGAATTTACAGATGCCTAGGGTTCAACAAAGTTAGAAACTGACTTGATCCTCAAGTACTCTTGGGAAAGTAGCAAACCTTAGAGAACAATCTTGTACTTGCTACACACGGGGTAAAGCACTAATTTACTAAAAGATTTTTTAAAAAAGTTTTAGATTCTAAAAGAAGATGTCAGTCCCATTATTTTTCACTGTTAATTTGTTAGGAAATAATAATTTAAAATTCAAGTGAAAATAATATGCCATGTAATTGTTCCTGTCTGTGACTGATTTACACTGAAATTTCCTTATTTAAAGAAAAAATCTAATTCTTAGCTAGATATGCAAAAGAAAGTAAAAGGAAAGAAAAAACTCATCAGAGGCAGATGCATCTAAATCATCTAGAAAAATATCTCTGCTTCTATGAAAGAGATGTGCCAACAAAATTACCCTTGCTTTTGCCCAGCAGGAGTTCCCTCTAAACTAAGAAGAAAAGTAAGGAAGAGCAAAGCACAAAGTCATAGAGGCATGCCTATGGTTGCCCTTGTAACGCAGAACTCTTAGTAGATTTGCAAATTGTAGGAGTGGAATAAGGTCACTGTAGTGGCTGCACACAGCAGGTATAATCTATACAACAGTATTTGCACAAGTTCTGCACTTGGGTTGGTGTATAAGTACACTTTATTCATGGCTGTTACAAATTGTTAAACTTTGCTTTGTTTCCTATATCCAGAATTATTCAAAACAACTTGCTTTATTATAGCAAGGTGTGTTTACCAGCACAGAGGTTCATTTCTTATGCTAAAAAGAGTCTATTCTACATTCTGCAAATAAGTCACACCACTTATAATAAAAATAATTTAAAATTTGCAGTGGCGATTCCTGATATTTTATCTTTAGATAGACAGTACAGTGGAAAATAAACATTTTAGTAGAAAAAAATTAATTGAATTTAGGAGGCAAACTAAAGATTTTACTTTCC
The DNA here is from genome assembly GCF_019238085.1 of Lagopus leucura. Taxonomy (NCBI): domain Eukaryota; kingdom Metazoa; phylum Chordata; class Aves; order Galliformes; family Phasianidae; genus Lagopus; species Lagopus leucura. The sequence continues at coordinate 7,620,608 of NW_024962272.1, forward strand.
TCTTTTGAAACAATATGAGATGAGAACTGTATTCAGCCAGATCTTTAGTTTCTGGCAGGCAAAGTTACTAAAATTAACAGTGTAAAAATGTGATTATCCCCTTTTACTCTATTGGAGTGCTAATGGGTCACCCAGCTTCTTCCATTTCATTCACACACACACAGCTAGCTATGTTTCTAAGTATTTCATTGTTATTACTCCCGCCACGGCTTCCTCATTACTGTCTCATACATCAACAGTAAAGGCTGCTTCAGTGTCATGGGAAAGTATGAAGAAACAAAGAGGAAAAGAGGATATTTTACAAAGAGATATATGTCCAACAGACTTGTTCTGTAATATTGTATTTGCAATTGGAGAATTTTGTTCTCTGTTAATCTTTTCAACAATGTCTTCAAGCTGTAATCACAAAGCACATTCTGTGATATTAACGTTAGCTAACAGAGCTGAAGAGTTTAAAATAATAGAAGAATCCAATAGCAGCATTTTTGGAGATTACCGTTAAGCAGACTCTCTCTGCTACAACAACTTGATAAAAGGTTAGTTCTGTTAGGACAGAATAGGTGCCGCTGAATGGTGGCCCTCTGCACATATTTATGGCTATAAAAAATGACCTCTTTCAGTTCCTGCACTCCAACCTGAAAACAGCCACATTTGCAAACATGCCACAGCGATCCTTCAGGGGCAAAATCCTTTAGCTCAAAGCATGAAAACAGAAACTCCAGAATTTGTTTCTGCTAACCTGGGATGGAGTTCATCACTGGAAGGCAAAGCAAACAGATCCTGTATTTGCCTTTAAACCTTTCCCCCAAATGCTGGCTCACTGGTTCCCATCTACTCCGTAGCTGCTGTTTCATTGAGAATTCTGTATTTCAGAGGCAGTGAACACTGCAATCCTGAACCCTACTTCCACCTCGTCTTTGGTGACTTGTTTTGGAAATCACTGTCTAGTTGCCACCTTTATTTCTTAGATGCAACAAAAGAGCTACATAAAGATGGATGCCTATTGCAGCTGTTGTGAGCTTTTCAAAGTCACAGAAATAATCTAGAAGCTCGCTTACGTTTTAGTTACACGTTTTCCCTGTGTTAATATTATAGAAAAGTAAGATAAGGCATGAATTTTCATAACAAAACTTGTGTCCCATGGTATGCTTACAAACAACTGCTATGTAGATTTCTCTTATTATTATTCATGGACTCAACTTCCCTCTTACTGCAACAATACAAAAAGAACAATTCCCCATAGTGGTGTGATGAAATTTCAGTTAATCTCAACCTGTTAAAAGGCAAGAAATGATTACACATACGTGCCCACACACTGTAATTATAAATACCAAGCCTGCTATTATTCCTTTAACATGCATCATTAACTTTTATCTGTAGTTACATTGTACTTAAAATCAGTAACTTGCAGTTTTTTAATTACTGTGCTTCTCATAACTTCCATAGCTCTGTACAAATATAAACCTTCCAAATTCTAACACTAGCCTTATATAACAGGATCTTAAAATTGGACAGTCTGTCTACTTGATTCTTCTTAATAGGAATGCATGCAAAAAGAAAAACATTAAAGAAGCAAATAATTACTTAGAGGTTTGGAGAATAACACTCCTGCCCATGTATTTTTAGCTTTATTAGGACTGAATGAGATCTTACTGGTACTCTGACACTTAAGATACTTATTCCAATAGAAAAATAAAATCTTGGAAGGAGATAAAAAAGACCATCTACCTATTGAAAAAAATGAAGAATCTTGAATCATATATATATATATATATTTAATTGTAATTAGCTCATGAATAGAAAGTGCATTGTTTCACCCGAAGATATTTGGTGAATATTTAACAGCAGAATGCAAATTTTGTGTAACTCCACAAGGGCTGTGTCTGTTTAATGCAAACTCCTAGAACTACTTAAAAGCAGATTTTGCCATCAAGGTGAGCAACTTCCAAAAGACAGGCTCAGAAAATGTGACTAAATATTGCATGTGGTGTTTAGGGCACATACAGGAAAAAGATCAGGGCTGTGATTACTGCCTGAAGATGTCCACACAAACACAGCTATACATTACAGGGTTTATCGCTAGCAAAGGTTAAAGGTGGCTATTTGTTCCCTATCTGTTACAAGCCTTTGAAGACAATAGCGTGGAGGAGCTTAACTGCTGCTAGGAACAAAACAAGAAATACTAATCAATTTTATACCTAAAAGGAATTTATTAATGCTTCTTATTTTGGATCAGTATTAAATCTCCATACTGAGATCTCCATAATTTCTTTGAGATTGTAACTCATGTGTTTAGAAGTAGTACTTTAAATTTCATTGATCCTGAAACTGTGAAGGTTTTTAAAACGTTAGAAGAAATAGAACAGGTATGAGTAGCATGGAAGATAATAAGATGAATGTATTTACTAGAAAGTCATCAAGAGGTGTAGCATCTCCAAGTGCAGAAAAATCTGTAAGCTTTCCTATTACCACCACAGCATTTTCAGTTAAAATCCTGAGAAGGGCTTCTTAGTAGGAAATCATTGCCAGAGCATTATCTATGTGGCAGCATGCAGTACACTTGCACAAAACTCATGAATGTTTTTTGGCTTTTGCATGTTCATTGTATCCACATTTAACCACAGGTGACAGAGCTCTATATTTCCATAATATTAATGGTCATAGATATCAGTGCACAAGGAAGGCAAGATTGTACCATCTCTCAGTTGCAAAGATATTTCCGTTTCATTAAGCTTGCAACTAAACACACAGTTTATATTCAGTAATTACTTGGGATAGCCTCAGGCTATCACTTCAACTATTTTAATGAGTTATCAATTTCACTGCATTTTAAAAATGTTTAGGATAGTGAGTTGAATCCAAGCCATACATGAAAGGTTTAAAAAACTTTAAATCTCAATTCAGTGATGATTGGAAAACATGGAAGTGCTGGATACTAACTCCAGTTTCCTAAACAAAGACAGCTTAAAAGTAAGAATCAGTCAAAAAGCTGAAAAAACTATCCACAGCCTTCAATTAGTTTTTCCTTTGCAAGTGTAAATTACTGACATCTGGATCTAAACATAGTTAGTCAAACTCAGCTTCAGTCTCCGTCAGCTGAAGTGATATGTGTGCACTTACATCAGAGGAGAATTCAATCCAAAATAAACAAAAAACAACTGTTTGCCCAGACAAGCTTAAAATCTTGCAAAGTTAATTTTCATTCCAATCAAATCAACAACGTTCTTCCCACTGTATTAAATATTTTAGGTCTTGGCTGTAACATGAAAAAATTATGCAGCTTTTGTGCAGAGCTTTCCAGGTGATTTGCTAGGAATAAGTAAATAAATAAATAAATAAACATATTTACTTCTAACTGCAGTTAGAAATTAATGATTCTTGCTTGTGGCAAGGCAGAAAACTGAAGGTAATTTTTAAACCTTCATAGCTTATTTAATAATGGGGTAGATTTCTCTTTCCCCTTACTTGTGTTGGGGCTGTTCCAGTATTCCATAATGACTGGGATCACACTTCTGTATGTGCAATAAACACATTAGCACCCTTTCAATACATTGCCACAGAGATCCAAAGGGAATAGGGAGCAACTAGAGAGCAACTTGAACACTGCAATTTCTATAACCATGTTTGGAATAGAGATTGAGTCTGTTCATTTAAAATGATGAAAAAGTGCATCCTTAACTGAACCTGGTTCAATATTTCAAGCAGCAAAACAGTTGGGATATTTTTGCTCAGAACTGTTACTTTAGATTGTTGGTTTTTTTTTGTATATTTCTGTGAGTATGCTTGTATCTGCATGTGTGCACAGAAATTTCTGCTGCCATCAACACAATTCATACCTACTTGTGAATTTTCCAAAAATCACATCACTAAATTAGCTTTCTTTCCTGTATCATTTCAAAAGCAGCATATTAAATGCAGCTCACAAACACACACACATACACAAAAGAAAAAAAAAAACAAAACACCAAAAAAGCTATCCAAAGACTTCATTCTGTGGTGGTTCTTCAAAAAGTATAGACTTCAGATAAAAAATTATGCAGAGTTTGTGGAGAACCAAGATGAAGTAGTAAAGGTTCTATAGCTGTTACAGCAAACTGAGCATGCTGCCAGGATTAAGGGAAAGAAATGTTCCAGTTATGCGGGATGCTTTGCAACCTACTACTGACTTCTCAATTCTGAGTAATGTGTAAGAGCACTGAAGATGTCGTGCTCTCCTGACCTGTTGCATTGTGTGAGTACAAGGACTGGGAGCTCTCCTGTGCTCCAGAATGCCAGGAGAGGAGGAGTGAAAGTTGAGCACTTTGCTCGGTGACGTAGGTTAGGTGATGTATTTTTTCTTCTGATAGGCTGAAGTGCTACCTCAGGTATTGGAAGGGACAACGTCTTATGTCTTTGTGAGAACAGTAAGATGATCTGAGCTCACACACCATATCTCTGTTTAGTCTATCTGTTCAAAACTGCTTTGTTCATATCTGAAATTTCTGCTCGGGTATGTAAATTTAGGTAAGTAGGTTGTTTTATATTCTGCATTAAGATTAATTCAACAGTGTTTAGTTGAATACCTAAATTACCTTGGTAATAGATACCAAGACCCTTCCAGTTCCCTCCATTTCCTTCCACAAGCCTCCTCCATCCTACAGTAATGTACTAAGTAAGCCACAGCCCACATCCATTTCTTCTACTATAAATGAACTGCATTACAAATCATTTTCTGAAAGCACTGACACTAATGCAATTACAGTGACATGATCTACTACTTTAAGATTTCATTTGAAATAATAATAAAGACATCTCACATGGAAAAGTCTGATGTTAGTGATGCTTGTAAAGCTATGCAGAAAAAAAAATATCAGGGGTGTACTGTAATTAACTCGTCTTCATTTTAATCACCAGTGCTGTATGGAATCACTGCAGGTTGTATAACACAGTTCTGTTATTTATCTTATTTTATCAGTCCCACGCAGTGTAAAAAAATTTGTGTAGTCTTCTCAGATCACATTACTGACAGCTAAATTTTTCCCCATGAAGCCTGAAAACTTATTATAGCATTATCCTTTTGAGAAAACGAAATTAGAATGAGCTGAGAAATGATATTAGCAATTTTGCTTAAAATTCTGGCAGCTGGATGCTTTATTTTATGTAGTTAATACCAAATTCAGGCTTGTGAAATAAATAGTCAAAAGGGAAAAATCTCCTGTCTGTAGTTTTTCTTGTTTCTATAAAGATCTGTATTACAGTTTACCACTCCCAACCTGTGAACAGGAGACCCCACTATGAACATTAGAAAAAAAGCACTAGGGAAAAAGTGGAGATTACAGTATAACTACTTTTATCCATTATCATCTTCTCCTAATATCACAAGATTGTTTCATATAGCTTCTGCAAAAATTGAAACAAGTAATTGTGGGGCATAGAAATTACATTAGAGTTGAAGAAAAATTAAGAGGGAATGGAAAAAATCAGATAGGAAGTGAAAAAATCTAGTGCAGAAATGAGGTTTTCTTTCTAAAAGCTGCAAAATATAGTAAATAATGGAGACTATGAAGACATTTCTAGGAAATTTAAATGGATTATTAAGATAGGTATCTTTAATACCTATTAAAGATAGGTATTGGTTGAACAAACCTATTAATTTTTTTGGAAGTACTGAATTCATCAATCTTGGAAAGCTAACATGATTACTGTGCATACAATTATAGGATGCCAGCAGCTTTTTTTTAAAAAAAAAAACAAAAGCTTTGCTAGATAAATAACGAGCATGCAGAAGTTCTGAGCATGAGTCCATTCTAAATGCTTAAATATTGTAGTAGATCATCAGGATGCATTAAAACTTAGAGCAAAGAGAAAGAAAAGACTTTAATCAGCTAAACACAAATTAAGAGGCACCCGAGAAAGCTTCAGACATCTAAGTACACAGTGCACTCATTAAGAAAAACTGAAATCAAGACCACTAGAAGTTTTGTTTTTACTGCTTACCTCTCTTCTGCAGTTGCAGTTTTTTCCTTGAAGTTGCTTGCACTAAACAGTATGTGAAAACTACTTCATTTTTCAAAATAAGTGGTCAAATCCCCTAGGTTACCTTTCTCAATCATTCTCGTCAGCCTCTACATTCAGAGAGGCTTTTTCCTTGTGAAAACAGATATTAAAAGTCTTCACATGACATAACAGTTCTTTCTGTAAAGCCATTTTAGGGGGAGAAGTGACCCTATCAATTGTGCAGTCATAGGTTGCAAAATGTTATTATCTCAATGGCCTGCTAGGAGAGGAAGATGAGTCCTTTCTAAGTAATGTCATTTCTAATGCATCATAGCAGTATAGAACTGAATAGCTTACTTCCCACAGATATTTTCAAAGTCTTATACACTGCCATTTGAACCACCCTGTAATTATGAGGCTGTTCCCAATGTAACTTCATTGTCTTGGCCCACAACATCAGAGGCAGATGGTGATGGTATAGCAGCAGAGGTTGAACCTTTCTTCCAGTATTCTGTTACATGTTGTTGCTGCGTGACAGATGACAACAGAGGGACACTCTGACACAGTGGCGTCTGACATAAAGTGTGTGTAAGAAGCGAAGGTACAGAATTGAGTTCTGTAAGGAGGAAAAACTACATAAAAAAACTACATAAATTGACATTCACTAACACTTGCTGGATGTTAATGGAGACCAAAAATTGGGTGTAAGCAGATTGAGCTGGTGAGTGACACTTTTCAGCAGTGGTGACAGGGATGTGAAAGACAAATCATGTTCCAGACAGCCATGCAGATTTTTATGCGTGGCATGCAGGCTCTTGTTCATTACTGGCAAAAATGCATAATGCTAATGGTGATGCCTACACTGATAAATACTGGTCTGTAGCTTAGAATATGCTCTTTGCATCTACTGATGCTCTTTGCATCTACTGTAGTTTCCGTGGAAATAAATAGGAGGCATTACTTTTGGAGCAACCTATGCACTCTCCTGTTGTAACTAAACAATGCGTTGTAGCTTTTCCATGCCTCATGGAATAAGGATTTCAGCTCTGACTTGTTCTGGTGTGACACTGCCAGCCCATTGGGCTAGGTTGCTATCACCCTTTTGAGATAAATTTTAATCACAGAATCAGAGAATATGAACTGAACTGAATGAACTGAAAAGGACCACAATGATCATTTAGTTTCAACCCCCCTATTATGCACAGACCAGGCAGCTCAGACCCATACCCAGCCTGGCCTTGAATGCCTCCAGGGATGAGGCACCCACAATCTCTTAGGGTCATTTCATCTCCAATGAAAATCCAGAGGACATGTAGGGGAGTTGTTATTCCACATGCCAGGTGTGCAGATTAGTTTCTTGTCTTGTCTTTGGCAGAAGACAAAGACTTGCAGCTTTTCCTTTGAAGAGTTTAAACTTTTCTTTTGAGTCAACGACAATTCTCAAAAAGTGTCTCTTAGGCCTTGATTTGATAGAGAATTTACACATACTCAAATTCAAAAGTCACATCTTATTTAATCTTAACCTAAATGATTTGATGAATTTTATTTAATTACTTTCCTAAATAGAGATGCTTTCTTGAATTAAGGTGTCAGTCTGCCAAAGTAATTAAGCAATACTGTAAATACAGGCTTGGATTCTCTAAATTGTTCAGCTCTTACAATGCACTATTTAGTTACAACAGGAGAGAACTGTGTTATTTCAAGAGGGAAGCAAATATTCTTCCTAGACAGCAGAATAATTTAATGCCATAGAAAATCTATTATTGCCATGGAAAATGTATTTATTTATGTGAAAAAATACACTGCAATAAAAAGTGATGATGTAAGTCACATAAGGAAACAAACTACATTCTTTCTTGGGATGCTCTTTAGTTTTTTCAGAACAACTTTGGCAAAGCTTTGCTAGGGAATCTAAACCTGACCTAACATCAGCTTGCCTAGCAACAAGCTTGAAAAACAACAGTACTATGGGAAATCATCAGAGGAGCTGGAGTAGCATGCTGCTAAATAATAAAGTAACATCTCATGAGAGTTTTCTCTTTAGTGCTGACCTTTTTCCCTCCTGGTTTTCATTCATTCCCTCCCTATTTTAATAGATCGTACTAAGTCATCCGTATGTGGACAATTTTCATCCTCTCACATCATTACCTTTACTGGTCTTTATTAGATTGCTCTGCCTATCCCCTCCTTTCACTCTTGCCTCACTGCATCTGTTTTGCTCTTTCCTGTCTTGCTTTGCCAGCCTCCGAATTGGCATCACAGGCAGCTCCCATCTTCCTGAGCAGTGTCCTCAGACAGTAGTAGTCCCTGGTCATGACTTTCATAAGCTGCTGGAAGGGTAATAGGCTTCACTGTATTAAAAGGACAGAAAATAAAGCTTTAGCTAATGACTAGCAATAAGGATGGTAGTATGATGTGATCATGGAGAAAGACTACTACTTGATTGGTAAGGAACCTCTGCATTATTTCTAAGGTACAAGGACTAAGTTGTTTCCAAGCTTCGTTTCAGGATTCCCAACTGTCATATCAACCTCTTTGCTCTTCTGCACTGAAATAACCAGAACAGAGGAGTTTAGAGCCTGTGGTTCCATCAGTGCATGAAGTGCTTTGGAGAATGAACATCACTTGCTAGAAATGCTGTCTCAACTGTCAGCAGCTCCTGGTGATTATTATGGGAAATAAAGAAACACAAGCCTCAATTGCAAGCCCATAGTAATGTCATACTGACGATGGCAATACAAAATGAAAGGACAGCCAAACCCAAATAAAAAACAGTGTTCACATTTGATGGTAATGGATTTGTCCTGTGGCAAGCAGAGTAGAAATCTAAATTGTACCTGCCTCCCTACATGTATGAAGGCTGCTCTGAAAGCAATGACACATTCTTCATTATGTTGGTCCATAACACCATAGGTGGATGTTGGTGGTATGGCAGTAGAGATTGAACCATCCTGCAAACGTTCCTTACATGTTGTTGCAGATGGCAGCAGAGGAGCAGACTGGCAAAATCTGTCAGTCTGACATAGCAGTCTGTATGAGACAAAGGTATAGAACTGAATTCCTCCATGTGGAAAAGACTGCACCCATTAATGTATGTTGATGCTTTCTGAGCATTTATGGAGACCAAACAATGTATACAAGAACAGTGAGCCAGTGGATGATGCTTTCCAGCAGTGGTGATGGGGATGTGCGAGACAAGCTATGCTCTGGACAGTCATGAAGAGAATCTTGGTTAGCTCATCAATGTGAATCAGCAGATGACAAACTGTATATGGAGCTGAATATCAGTTTTGATGCATTGAAAACAGAGGGACAATTTTGGAAAACTATAAGGTTTGTACCAGAGGTGGGTCCTATGAATCTTTACACAGGAACAGAAACAACACTGTAAGCAGCCCTGTCAGGATGTACTGAACCATTTTGAGGCTAAAGGTCCAGGATCACATCATTATCAGTGACAAGATGCCATGCCACCATTATGAGCCCTCTGACAAAATGGCAGTCCACGGAGTGGTGAGATGCAGACCTCAGTGGGTGAAGTGATGTGCACTGCCTTTTGGGACAGGAAAGTGGTGATCCTTTTGGTTAAACTAAAAGAGGGGAGGGGGACTGAATGGTCTCTGGGGTCTATTCTAACCCAAGCCATTCTATGATTCTATGATTCTGTGATGACTTCCTGGAATTCAGACAAACCATCAGCTTTAACCTTTACATCATAACTCTGACTAAGCTGAATGATCAAATTTCCAGAGTCAGGTCAGAGAAGAAAACAACCTTTCTGCTGAAAAGTGATAATGCTAGGCCCAATAGCAGTTTGAAGATCATGGAGCACATTGCCAATTTTGCCTGAACAGTCCTACCATATCCACAATAAAGTCTAGACTTCGTGCCTTCTGTCTTCCATCCATTTGTGTTGATGAAAGATGGACTGCACAAGCAACCTTTTCCTAGAGACACTGTTGTTGCAGCAGCTGAGAACCAGTGTGTCACTTCCAGTGCAGCACATTTTATGACTGCAGTGTGTGGGCTTTTGTTCACAGCAGGTGAAAATGCATAGCTAATGGTTAGTGTAATTGTGCTCTTTGTAGCTTTTGTAGTTTCCACAGAATAGGAGACATTACTTTCAGCGTGACATGTATGTTTGCATGGAGAAGATGCCTTCCTTAAGAACAGACTGTGGTAGTGTGATATTAATTACTACTAGCTTTTACTAATAGATATTTATTCTTAGAAATTATAAACTTTAGGAAATTTAGGCCTTGGTAGCTTTAATGCCTGCTTGATTCAGCCAAGACTCTTACCAGAGACTGTGGGAATGCATACATAACCACAAATCAAGATTTTGGGATCAGCAAACAGAATCAGTGCATATGAAATATAGTTTCTCTTATTACAGGTATATGAACATGAATAAGTACACTGAATGATCAGTGCTGAATCATCTGTTTTAAGCAACAGTTTAACAGTTTCTTTCTTGGCCCCCCACTGCCACATTGCAGTTCTTAGCTTTGTATATGTGAAAAGAAGCACACCAAGAGTCTGTTTTTCTTGGCAAGAAACTAAAGGACTGAACAAATATGCTGCATTCTGCTTGCACTGTTTGTTTACATACTGTTGGTGAGGGACTTATAATTTGAAATCCATGGCTGAAGTAGCTTGGTGCATAAGAGCTTTAGCTCAGCGTTATCAGTCAGAATCCAAGGTTCACAAACAGTCTTTAAAGACTCAGTAGGTCAGTTTAGTTCTTCTGTGTGAGAGGACTATCTGTTCAGGCAAGGCCATTTCTAAAAAGCATTATTATTTGAAGAATATGTCTATGCTTAATTTCAGCTACCTTAAAAACTATTTTCCGTCTCATCTTTAAGAGAGTACATCTTTAACAGTATTCTTAAAGAAAATTCATAGTATTCAAACAATTTTATTTTTTATAGTTTTATTCAAACAGTATTATTTTTAAGCATAGCATTTGTCCTGCCCCTTTCTCTCTCTATTCTATAAAATTTACAATAAATCAGACATAACATGTTGTCTATTGCGCTAGAGCGTATAAAAAAATGTTCAGAATTGCAAATTAGATATTTGCATTCATCCTTTGCTATGCCCCATAATCTGTCTGCATTTTAATAATGTTGGCTGCTCTGATTATTTTCCCTAGGAAATTATTTCTGTCTCCTGGTTATTTGGATAGGGGACAAGCTGAAGCCTGTTTTGATAGTTCAGTTTTTTTTATGCAATCATCTACTACTATTTATTCACCCTGGTTTATCTTTAATTGCTGCCAGGTTGACAATCATAAAAATGTTGGTTTGTGCTACTTTTGCTGTAAGGTTAACTCATTTCATCTGTAATATCTGACTATCCCATTGTGTAGATACTGAACAGCATATTTCAATGGGAAAATTACTGTGATATCAGTGGTTCTACTGGCTTTCATGACAGATAGTGTTCCAGTTAGAGAAAGGGGTTTTCAGGTAGACTAATTCATTTCAGAAAAAAACAGAGTATTTTCTCTTGGTTATTACAATCTATAAACGATAATTGGATTTAAACTTCTTTCTCCCAGGCAGGCACTATCTTGCCCCCAATTCCTAACATAGGACTGGTCTGCCAGAACTGCATTGAAAAGTTTCACAGATAAAGAATTTGCCCCCTTGTCTAGGCCGACTAAAGATTGATCTGTCCTTGTAAAGACTTTATGCATTGTAATGCATTCTCAGCCCCCAAATTATAACAAGTGAAGCATGGTATTTTAGTGACAAAAATGACTCATTAGAGCTTAGGAACAACTTGACTCTTCATCCTTTGGGTTGTGAACATCCTTGCATTTTCAGCAATCTGGTGTACTGAAAGGGCTGCAAGTTTGAAAAATGGGATTTATCAGTGGGAAGGCATAGGCAAACAGTGAATAAGGTTGTTTATGTCATTTTGGTAAGGTCCAACCTATGTGTAGCTCCATGGCTAACAGCAGATTGGATTTCTTCTGCTTCCCAAGACCTAATTCTTATCCATAGATAAATACACACAGCTATAATAAAATATAAATGATCTTTTTTTACAAAACAACAGGATCATCTACTGTCAACCTGTCCTCCAACCTCAGTTAACTCCTAGATGTAACAAAAAAAATCTAGAAGACATATTTGACATAAGGTGATGGTAATTTAGTGGACTATCATTCAAGAAAAGCTTTCCCCCTGGATTTCCTTAGGCAGAAAGCCTGAGAACCCACGCTATATAAAAAAAAGAATTAAGGATATATTAAATAGAGCTATTAAAAAAATCTAGTAGCTTTCTACATGAAACTTCACCTTCTGCTATGCAGGTGATTTATTTTTCGACATTAAGGTCTTATCGGCTCTTCTACAAAGCATTCCTGATCTGACAGTTCACAAACATCGTTACGAGCACTGCAAGCACTTTCACTCTTACAACTAGCCTCTCTTAATACATCAACAGCGAAGTGTCCTCCTAAGGAATTCTGATTCAGACAACATCATACCGTGAACTGAAGACAGTGGAAACGGAATGACTTCTATAAACCAAAAGTACATAGATAAGTATATAGGAAGCAACCGGAAAATGAGGAACTATTTTCCTCACACACTGCTTGTTTTGATACAAAAACAGGAATCTCTGCAAATAATATATTTTTTTGGTAACTAAAAAATAAACTATGATGGTAAATATCACCAAAACTTAAGTTTTGAATTGTTCTTAGAAGCCTCTTGCTACATACTGTCAGATGGCATAGCACAAACACATTTTGTATCTTCTACTCTGTGCCCATTTTACTTGTTCACTCCACAAAGCTTTTATTATAGAAAAATCAGGAAATTATTCACTTGAAATATCTCTCATTTCTTTATTTTGATCACTGAGTGATCATTAGTTTCTATTGAAGACTGCCACTCTTTTTGAGTAAAACCATAAATTTTTGCTTTTACATTGGAAAATTATTTAATTCCTGCCTTCATTATTAGCAGTATTCTGCTAATGCCATGGCACTAAAAAAATTAAAGATCCTACTTTTCTTACTGTATATAAAATAGTATTGCATTTGCTGCCTGGCTAACAAGAACAACAACAATAAACAAACAACAAAGTACTGAAAACTGAATAGGAGAATTTCATATATCTTACTCCTTTCCTTCACTGCCATTGGCCTTAATGAGCAATGAATGCTTCTCCTTTCTTCCTTTGCATTTTCATTAGCAAATTCCATTCATACCCACGTCTAGAGATGACAGCAAAACTTAAATATATCACAAATAGCTTAAGAAACCATCTATTAAAACCTAGTGGTTTGGAGCTATCAGTGCCTTGTTTACTTGGTTTCTACAATGATTAAAAAACAAACAGGCATGACACTTTGCAAATAACTTTTGGAATTTGGTTTTATAAAAATAAATTATTTAATAGAAATACCTTGCAGAATTTGTATTAATTTTCCTTCAGTTTGGAAAGAAAATGAGGAAGATTCTTTAAGAGAAAACATCTTTACACAGAATCACAGAATGGCCCGGGTTGGAAGGGACCTCAAGGATCATTAATCTCCAACTCTCTGCCACATTCAGGGCCACCAGCCTCCACATTTAATACTAAAACAGGCTGCCCATGGCCCTGCTCAGTCTGCTCTTGAAGACCTCCAGGGACAGGGCATCTACAACCTCTCTGGGCAGCCTCTTCCAGCACCTTGCCACTCTCTCTGTAAACAACTTCCCCCTGACATCCAATCTAAATCTACCTTCCCTCAACTTAAAACCATTTCCCCTTGTCCTGCAGTTATCCACCCTTTCAAAGAGTTGATTCCCCTCCTGTTTGTAGACTCCCTTTAGGTACTGAAAGGCTGCAATGAGGTCACCCCGCAGCCTTCTTTTCTCCAGGCTGAACAAGACCAGCTCCCTCAGCCCCTCTCTGTACAGGAGGTGCTCCAGTCCCCTGATCATCTTCATGGCTCTCATCTGGACCCTCTCCAACAGCTCCCTGTCTTTCTTGTACTGGGGGCTCCACACCTGGACACAGTTCTCCAGATGGGGCTTCGCAAGAGCAGAGTAGAGGGGGACAATCACCTCCCTGTCCCTGCTGGCCACCCCTCTTCTGATGGAGCCCAGGATACCATTTGCCTTCCGAGCTACAAGAGCACACTGCTGGCTCATGTTAAGTTTTTCATCTATCAGGACCCCCAGGTCCTTCTCTGCAGGGCTGCTCTCAAGCACCGCTCCTTCCAGTCTGTATGGATGCCTGGGATTCCTCTGGCCCAAGTGCAGAACTCTGCACTTTGCTGTGTTGAACCTCATCAGGTTCACAAGGGCCCACCTTTCCAGCCTGCTGAGGTCTCTCTGAATGCCGTCCCTTCCTTCCACTGTGTCAACTGCGCCACTCAGCTTGGTGTCATCAGCAAACTTGCTGAGGGTGCACTCGATTCCGTCATCGATGTCATTGATAAAGGTGTTAAAGAGCACCGGTCCCAGGACAGACCCTGGGGGCTGCTTGTCGTTACATAGAGCCATTGATGACCACCCTCTGTCTGTGACCTTTCAACTAGTTTCTTATCCATTGAGTGGTCCACCCATCAAATCCACGTTCCTCCAATTTGGAGATAAGGATGTGGGGGGGACACCATGTAAAGGCCTTGCTCAAGTCCAGGTAAATGACACTGGTCGACTTTCCCTCGTCCACCAATGCCGTCACTCCATCATAGAAGGCCACCAGATTGGTCAAGCATGACCTTCTCCTGGTGAAGAACTGTTCTTTAAGAACTGTTCTATTTCCCTGTAACTGTCCCTCATATTATCAATTTAAAAAAAAACTACAAACTTTTTTAATTTTAAAAGATTTGAAATTCCTTAACACTCTATTCATCATCATCATTTGTAACACTTTTGTGAAAGTTAAAGACAGCCTGTGATGATATGTCCAGTGATACTTGGACTTACAGGAACTATTTTTCATCCAAATGCAGTGACTTACGTTAATGTAAATCTTTAAGAATCAGGAAGACAGAAGTGTAGAAAGAACATAAGAAAAATTTCCAACTCTTCTTACACCCTATCAAATCCGTAGCAGACTTCTCAAGAAAAGAATAAATAAAAAGCAGTATCATCTGAAAAACATGTCTCTTCTACTTGCCCCTGACACAAATGTGCAGGAAAGTAGTTCTCCAGACTTATTTCTTGTACTGAGAAAACCAGCTCGTGTCTGTGCATCCATTTGTTTTCCAGTAAACTAAGGATACTTGAAAGCCTTATGAACAGGAAGTGTAATGTCTGAATTGTATGAATCCAGATATGCAATATTAATAGAATTATTAATAATTTAGATCACACTGAACCCTTGGATCACCGTTTGAAATCAGTTTAGCTGTTCCCAGTACTTCACATAGAAATTAGTGAGAGTCAGAGATTAGTCTAAATACCCTAAACAGTAAGTGAAAATGCATACAGGTAAAGTTGGTGAATGGGAACATGCTTTTGTACTTGCAGTACCAAAATGAATACTGTAACTCATTGTTCATCTTTATCGACATTCTATTAAAAAATGTTATCTTGCCACTTGGTTTCTTTGCTAATAGCCAACACTTATTTTGAACCACAAATCCCCACCCCAAAGTCTCCCTTAGATCTACCTTTGCTCTCTAAATTTATTCTAATTGCAGCTTGTTTTCTGCTTTGCAATCTCTCTATATTTGACAGTTTGTTGTTACAGACATTCACCCCCTTAACAGATTTTCAGTCACTCAATTTATTTCTAAGTCTCTCATCCATCCACTGGCTTGGCTGTAGATACAAGCTCAGCCTTGTTACACCAAGAATGATCTTAAGTTAATCAGAGGCCTGAGGTTACAGTCGGTTTACATAACACTTCTAGTATGATCCTTTTATATCTTTAACGTCTATGTCCTGAGCACACAGAAACATTAAACACTTTCATTTGCTGCCTTATTAGAACTCTGCATAGTGAGAGTTCAGTCTAAAATAGGAGTCTCATTGGTAGTAGCATATCCTCCAAGTAGATACTTAAGACATTGTGGAGTCTCACATTATGGGAGGCACATCAGAGGATGTTCCCACATGAAATACATGAAATATTCATAGATTCACATAGTATTTGTGCAATTTGATCTTTTTTCTTTTTTTCTTTCTTGAATGCTAGACAACTTGATCATTCAAAAGTACCTTAACAGACCTTGCACAGTTTATGATAGCTACTGTGAGAGAGGAAAGCTTCCCAGTAATGTCAAATGTTAACTGAGTCCCATATAACATCAGGTGGGTTCTAGAATGGGTCCAAAAAGTAGTCTGTGTACATGGCTCACTGATTCTTTGAGCATCTTGTTATTCTCAATGCCTCTAGCAAAAAGCAATCTGTTTTCTCACCTGTTAGTTAGTGTCTCCTGTTAGTCAGTAGGACTCCATTGCTTTAAAAAATTAATGCTGCAGCAGATTGCTACTCAAAAGTAGAGACTAAATATGTCAGTTCAGTATTCCCTTCAGTCTTCCTGCTTCTTACAAGGATCAATATACAGTATATTAATCATTTTCCTTCAATATAAGAATAAATCTGAAACCCCAATACAGCCAGAATTTGTTTACAGATGTTGTAGCATAAATGATGCAATCACAAACTTCATACTCAAGGGCATTCACATCATTTCTTTTTGACTAACACGAGTTGCCTTTGCCCTATAGGCATTTCTTTTCCCCATATGGTGTACATGCCATAAAGATTCCAGCGATCTGAATTGTGTCTCAATTGCATAATGCAAAGTAACATTCATTGTTCCTCATATGGTGAATCACTTTTTTGGCAGCACCAATCCATTGCTATGGCTCACTCTGTTTGAGGAGAAGGGTTGAACAAGCCGATATCATATAACCATGGAAATGTTTGAATTGGAAGCAATCTTTAAATGTCATCTAGGTCAATTACCTTGCAATGTAAGGGGACACCTACAGCTCAATCTGATTGCTCACAGCCTGGCACAGCCTGGTCTTCAACATCTCCTAGGACAGGGCTTCCACCACCTCTCTAGGCAAACAGTTTCAGTATTTTACCACCCAGACTGCAAAAAACTTCTTCCTTATGCCCAGTCTAAATCTCCCCTCTTTCAGTTTGAAACCATTACTCCTTGCTGTCTCACAACAAACCCTGCTAAAGAGTCTCCCCTTCTTTCTTAGAGCCCTTCCTTAGATATTGAAAGGCTGCTATGAGGTCTCTCTGGAGCCTTCTCCAGGCTGAACAGCTCCAGCTCTCTCAGCCTGTCCTCATAAGAGAGGTATTCCATCCCTTGGAATGTCTCTTCTGCACTGAGGATTCCACAACTGGATGTATTAATCCAGGTGAGGCTTCACCAGTACAGAGTAGAGGAATAGGACCACCTTCCTCAACCTGCTGACCGTGCTTATTTTGCTGTTCAGAGATCTCTTACATCTTTACCTATTTTATAAAAAGCAAACATTTCCATTTCATTTCTGATTGTTGGTGTTTACTCTCTAATATCAACAGTCTCACAATTACCAAAACCAAAGTAAAGCATGAACTGCAAAAGCCATTCTGCACTAGGCAATTCTAAGATCTACTGGCTTGACTTCAGAACTTGTAGTTAGCTGAAAGCTAGCTTGGATACATCAGCATGAGTTGAATAAGGGTTTTTATTACTGTATGCAAATTTGTTGAACTGTATTTGATATTTGAATCATAGGTCAGTAGTTTTCACAAACTTTTTCTTCCAATTTTTTCCAGGACTAATGGTCAGCTGTAAGTCAGCAGATTTAAAGCAGATAAAATGAATTAATCACAAAAAAATCATCACAAGAGACCATGTGCTGCACTTTAATATCTTTTCTTTTTTTTTTTTAGCTTGCCATTGCAAAGCTGCTCCTTACTAATTGATTATGCTTAGAAAGAATAATAATTTTAATATAAAACAGAGTGTTGCTGGAGATTCTTCAAAGGAAGCAAAATGTAAGTGTCACACTGTATATGAAAAGCTCTGTGCCAGTACTTTCACATTCTCTATACAGAAACTCCTGATATTTCATGTCTGTCTCTTAGTAGTGGAGTTTTTTCTAGGTCACTGAGTCTGGACAATGTGGAGGACTTGGATATAGTCTGCACTGTAGCAGGGCTTTGCCCTTGAAACAATTATCTGAGTTTTCTTTGTTGTCCAGATGAGTTTCTACTCTTCAACAGGCCTTTTAAAATCACAGTACATTATTGTGGTAGAGAATGACTGACAAGTTTGGTGGTAGGGATTACAACCATTGAATGTATGTGAAAAATCAGCACCACCAAAAAAAAAATATTATGATCCTAAATGAGAGCTCAGTTCTAATCACCAATCTGCTATTTGCTAGCCTTTTTCTTTTCTCTGAAGTTACTGGACCTCATTTTACCCTCAGTTATTTAAAATAATGAGTCCAGAGCTTTCATAAGGGAGCCATGAATGAAACTGTTCATATATATTTTTCCAAAGTGTGAGAGCAATTTCAAGGAAATATTAGGAAGAAATTAAAAAAAAAAACCCACATCAATAGATCTGCAGAAAGCACAATGGAGTTCAGTTGTTGATTTTGTGTTGCTTATAGTTATAAGCTTTTTTCTCACTGCCAGTGAGGTGTAGTAGGAATTTGTAATACTTTTAAGAAAAGTGGGGGAAGAAAACTGAATAAGCAAGAGTTTAGTTCTGCTTTTTTTTCACCAACTATCTTTTAGACCACTAAATATCAACATTATTATTTAAGTAAAAATTAAATTATAATTGTGGGGTGAATACTAGCTATGGTGCGTATTGCACATTTTCACATTTGCCCTGATGAAGTCAAGTATAAGTCAATTCAAACCCATAGCATCTCTGTTTTTCTTCTGTCTGAATATTAAAAAAACAGCATCTCTCAGAGTGTACAACATGGGAATGTCCTTCTTCACAATAGCCCTCCTTCTTTGTGCCTGCAGAATACAGATTTTTTTCTGAAGATGAAAAAGCAATATACAAATATTAAATAACATGTTTTCAAAGCATTACCAATGGATGGATTTCAGTATTGGGTCTTTCGGTTTATAAGGAAGAACATCAGATTATGACAGTTTCAGAAATACCTTTCCTGTTAGTAGTATCAACAGAAATAGCCCTTGGGGATTCATAACACCAACGGAATGGCACCCTCGTAAATTCATTTAAAATCCTGCCAATATTGCATTCTGTTTTCGATTTCATTAGCACACAGTAAGCTGACTTCTCTCACTGTGGAGAAAGGCAATAAAACACCATCTAATTATTAAATTTAAGAATGTATTTTTTTTCTTCTAGAAACACACAGTATTGAAGGCTAGCTTTGCAAACGTTCCTCAAAAAAAAAAAAAAGCCAGACATACATTCCTCATTTTGAGACACATATTTTGACAACTTCAGCATTTACACCAGCAGTGAATTTTTGAAGTAAATCCTCATTATTTCTCTCACTAGACTTGAACATCCATCACTCTCTGAGAGTGTGGTTTTCATTCCTCTTGGAAAATATGAGATGGGGAGACCTTTTCTACATGTGTGCCACCTGCAAATGGTGATGCTGGGCTGGTGAGCAGCTTAATGTCCTCCAGAACGAGATATGTGCCAATGGAAGGTGTTAAAACCCTCCACAGTCACCACAGACAGCTGGAAGTGCTTTGTATATACAACAGCCAAACTATACTAGTTAATTCATATTTCATATGATAATCTATACTATCTCAAGTTCTTTGTAGGGCCCAGATCTCACAAATGTATAAACATAGTAAAATTCTTGTGGTGCCTGCCCACTCTAATGTCTCTTGCCATCCCAACAACTCAACTATTGCAATCCTACACTTTTTATCAATCTTCCTTTTACTAATGTTTCCCTGATGGCAGTATCAGTCCCTTTGGTCTGCTGTAAGATACAACTTGTTGCTCTCTGTAATTCTAAGGAAAGTAATATTCATAAATATGTTTCAAAGGAAGTTCTAAGGCTTTGGCAAGATGCAATCTGGTGGGAATACCAGAAAACCACACAAAAAATGATCAGCAAAATTCAGGAAAATAAATATTATTTATGAGAAGATATGAGACAACAGCCACATTCTGGGGATGTGCCCTTATTGTGGCAGTTTTGAATATACCTTCTTGCAGAAGAACACCATCAATCCTGCTGCTTGCCTGGGTGCTCATATCCCTGTATTTAGACTCACTGTATGGGAGAGCCTGGAGGAGGTCTCATGTGTATTAGGTGTCCGTCATTTGTATTAGGATCATAGAATTTCCCAAGTTGTATGGGACCCATGAGCATCATGGAGTCCAGCTCCTGGCTTAACACTGAACCACTCAAACTTAAAACTGTATTTCTGAGTGTTGTCCAAGTGCTTATTGAACTCTGACAGGCTTGAGACTGTGACAGCTGCCCTGGGGAGCCTGTTCCAGTGTCTGACCACTCTGTGGTGAAGAACTTTTTCCTGATATCCAACCTGAGCCTCCCCTGATGAAGCTCCAGGCCATTCCATTGGGTTCTATCCCTGTCACTAGAGAGAAGACATAAGCACCTACTCCTTTGCTCCTAGAGTATGGTTCAGTGGTGCAAAGTCTTCACACAGTGAAAGCAACTTTCTTATTACAGCTACAGAGAAGTACCCAAAATTTTATAAAAAAGTAACAAAGGTAAAGCTCTGTCTCTTGGCTGAAGACTTCACCCATGCTGTTCTACATCTAAAAACCCTGAACACAGCATTGGATATTTAATGTCACAGGGACAAAGTAGTTTCACCTGAGAAAACTCATGTTTCAGGCTCTGAGATCTGTGCCAAGGTAGCTACAGAAGCAAATGCTCTCAGACGTTGTTCAAGATTTTCTTCTTGTGCAAAACAATACTCCTGTGGAATTAGGTCTATTAATTCAGTGTGTTCTTCTGTCATACCTGCAGATTAAGATACTGCCTGACTCATTTTTTCTTCTGCAGTATTTTTCTTTGGTTTTCTCAGAATGAGCAAGAAGTTTAAGCCAAAGGCAATATGGTGTTACTTTGAAATAAGTAGTGACAATCAGAAATAATAGGAGAAAATATACAGGAACCAAAATAAATGATGCTATCAAGTTTCAGTGACTTGCTGCCATCATCTACAGAAGATAATGGAAAAGGTACAGTGGTACTTCTTGGGCCTTTCAGGCTTCACAGTCAGGAAAACTACATTTCTTTGGATAGTTTCAATCAAATTTCCAGCAAATATATTCAATCCAGAGGACTGGTCTAAAGTTTGGGTGAAGTAAAAAGTCCAGACTGCACTGATTGTTTCAGAAGTGGTTCAAACATAGTGCAAAACTTTTCTTTCTGTTGTAGACATAGCTTAAGGGGAGACAAATCTCTGTAGACTCGTGATAATGAAACACTTTCTTTAGTCATTTTAAACTGCCTATTCATGCAGAAAGAAAAGAGACAAAATATAAAACAATTTTTGAAAACATTCACATTTTCCAATTTACTGTATAGACTATCATGATCAAAATGTATAGAGTATGTATGCACATTCATCTATGTAAACTGCTTCCATCTTAAAAAAGCTTAATACAATTTTTCTTTTTCTTGTTTTAACTCTTAAATTATTTGTTGAACAGCTGGTGATAAAGCAACATTCAGCCAATTAATGAAATTCCAGACTATTTCCTTAAGTACAAATGCTCAAGATTCCCAGATACTCAATTACTACAAGAAATGTGCCCATTTCTTTTTAGAGGAAAATCAATTCAAACGCTTCTCTAAACACAACCATAAAAACAATGATACTATGTTTTGAATCCATGATGAAAATAGTTGCTACAACACAATAGTCCTTTTAGCTGTAACAGAGCAGGTCTTACACGGAGAGAGCCCTCTTTGGCTCCTCACACTGCCCTGCCAGTGAGGAGGCTGGGGTTTCATAGTAAGGTGGGAGGCATATAGCCAGGACAGCTGGCACAAATGTACCAAACAGATATCCCAGACCATATGTTGTTTTCTCAGCAATGAAAGCTGAAGTGAAAGAAAGAGGAACAGAGGAAACTTCTGAGTAATGGAGTTTGTCTTCCCAATGAAGCATAGAACTGCACATTCACAGAATCATGGAATGGCCTAGGTTGAAAAGGACTTCAAAGATCATGTAGTTTCAACCCCCTGCTATATGTGTAAGGTCGCCAGCCTCTAGACCTGGCTGCCCAGAGCCACATGCAGCCTGGCCTTGAATGCCTCCAGGGATGGGGCATCCAAACCTCCTTGGGCAGCCTGTTCAGTGCTTCACTCTGAGTGAAAAACTTCCTCCTAATATCTAATGTAAACCTCCCCTGTCTCAGTTTAAAATCATTCCCTCTTGTTCTGTCACCATGCAGCCTTGTAAATAGCCATTCTCCCTCCACCCCCTCCTGTTTACATGCAAGTTAAGACCTACATGATGAGTAGGTGGCCGAACACCTGCCTGATGGGAAGTAGTAAATTAATTCCTTGTTTTGCTTTGCTTATGCACTTATACCTAGTACAGTGTCTTTATCCCAATCCATAAGTTTTACCTTTCCAATTCTTTCCCCCATCCACTCAGGGTAGAGTGAAGAAGTAGATTTTTAATAACAAACAATTTTTGGTTTGTTTCTTCTATGTCTTCCTACAAAATACATGGAAATCTCTGTTTTTTTTTTTTGTTTTTTTTTTTTACTTTTTAAGCTTCCTGTACTCACTTCATGAATCAGAGGTCCTTTACTGACTGTGCAGCACAATATGGATTTTAAAGTAAGGAACGTGTCTGAAAAGACAAGCCGCACAAAGATGGCAATAGAAAAAGAGCCAGAATAACTTTGAAGATGTATTGCTTCTGAAAAAAACAGCCATATACACTACAAATTATAATCAAGAACCTTTTTAACTAATATCATCATTAAAAAAATCTAACAACAGACTCAGTGAGCTTATTTAGAAAATAAGGTTATATGCATCTGTACATAATCTAAGCAAATACTATTAACTACAAAAGTTTCTAAATTTATTTTACCAAGATCGATCATGTGATATTTTCACATAAATAAGAATTTTGACTGGTAAAATCAAGCTATGGCCTTGTCAGCTGCTGTTAAAATTAAGGCTTTTAAGTAATTGGATTTTTTTTTTGTAAACTCAGTTGTAAACCGCAACACTGCAGGCTGAATTTAAAAAGAATGGTATTTTCTTTGGCAGAACTCTATTTTACTTTATTAATTTGATGGAAATTTAATTAAATTGTTGTTCTGGTTTGTTTCAATTGAATATGATATGTAGCGTATCAGTCAAAGATTTTTTAAACTGTTATTCTTAGTTGTTTATTGTTGGAAAGTTGTTGGAAACAAAGTTACTAAACTAGGCCTACCATTTTGCCCCAGAAGGCTTAGTTAGAAAAATCTGAAAGTAGAGATAAGAAACCTATTGATGTGACAAATTCTTTCTGATGATCCATTTTTATGGATTCATGAGCAGCAAAATGGAGTATTATTTCAATGAAAACAACTAAGCAACAGGCAGGCCTTTTTAACTAGCATCACAAAAATACTAAGCTCTGAAAGAAAAACAAATGACAATGAACATTGCTGACATAGCCATTAAAATTAGCCATTTTGTTCTGGCAAGATGCATTGTAACAATGTTTTAATGCTATAATTGTTCATGGATATTTTGTAGTAACTTCTGCTGGCAAAATGTGAAAAAGAATCTCCAGTCCAGCAGGTGATGGTAGGAAAAGCTGACCTGAAATCTGGCCAGCCTGGCACAAATTCATTGATGAATACAAAAGAAAGAGCTTCACAGCCTCCTCTGCTCTCATTTCCCTTTGTCTCACAAATCAAACACGAAAAGGATGTCAATGTTCATTGCCTACCAAAGGAACTGGGACATACATGACTAGAGTTCATGCAAGTATGCATTTGGTGAGACCATGTCTGGTGCACCGTGTCACAGTAGAGAAAGAAAAAAAGACAGGGAAATGCTGGAGAGATTCCAGTGGAGGCCCACAATGATGACAAGGGAAGTGGAGTACCTCCCATATGAGAAAAGGCTGAGAGATCTGAGACTGTTCAGTTTGGAGAAGGCTGAGACGGAATGTTAATAATACTTACAAATATCTCAAGAGTAGGTGTCAAGAGGATGGACCCACCATCCGAACAAAGGGCAATAGGCCTCAAGAAACCAGAACACAGGATGTTCCATACAAACACAAGAACTTGCTTACTATGAGAGAGGGGTTGGACTCAATGATCTCCAGAGTTCCCTTTCAACCCCTACAGTTCTGTAATTCTGTAATGATTCATTGATTTGCTATCTTTATGGAAATAAAATACATATTTCTTCTGGTCTAAAAGGGATTAAAAACAAGATCCAGAACATCTAAATGCCTGTGAAATCATAACACAACTGTTTAATCAGACTGACTAGTAAGGGCACCGTTGAGTTTCACATGGAATCCTCACTTCCTTAGGGCATCAGCATATAGTGTCCCAAAAGACCTATCTCCAACCACACTTACTGATCTATCTTTTAAATACTTACAGTTTGTGACTTACTGTTCCCCTAGTCTTCATTCAAAATCTTAAAAAGCATTATTATATGCTATCCATGATCTTTCTCTTTTCCTCATGCACTGCAGAATAATTTCTAAGCTCAAAACAGTATTAAAATTGTGACAAAATAGACAGTGTGTTGTTTTCTGGTTTTAGAATACAAGTATTTGCATATTAGGCTAATAACATCTGCTGTCCTTTTAGATGCTTTATATGGTGTACTGATTTCTAAACTAATGTACTTGCTGTGATGCAACCTCTGCTTTGACACTTTGGCATTTAATAAAAAAACAGTTTACAGATGTAAAAGTCCAGAAAATCGATTAATTTAACTTGTTATCAAAAAGCTGTAGAGCTATTTTTCCCAGTGAAGATAAACTTCTATGCTTACATAGCAGATGATCTCTAGAGGTTCCTTCCAACACTTGTAGTTCTGTGATTCTGTGCAACTATGTGATGTTCTTCTTTGAGAGTATCCTCTTTGAGAGAACTGTTTTCCTTATATACACAATCACCTAATGTGTTAGATTTTTAGATTTTTTAATCTAAATCATTAGAACTAAACTGAGATTGCAGTGAAAAAAGAAAAGCAAAAGAACTGACCTTTCAAATCTGTAAGTCCTTCATTAAGGTTCAAATATATCATCCAGCATTTGGGTACATCTCTCCATTCTTGTTCTTTGGAGCCATTAGCAACATTATTCACCAACTTGAAGTCTACTTTGAAACTTTTCCTAGCTACTCATAACAACCTTCAAAGTTGATCCCAAAGGAATGAAGCTATCATTATTTTCAGATTTTGGAAATCCACTAAAAATATGCCCCAAGCAGCTTTAGGGCTATGCTATGTACCATTCGATGGGAACAGTTATTGTCATCTTCTGACTAAGAGGCTGTGAAAAGGGAGGACACCAGTCTCTGCTCTGCCAGAAGGGCAGTGCCACAGTCAGATTTGCTCTTTAACTCCTGATGTTATACTGGCTGTTCTTCATTCAGGCTGTAGCTACATCGTTTTAAGGAGAGATAGGGATGAAACATCTCCCCTGTGAGGACAGGCTATGAGAGCTTGGGCTGTTCAGCCAGGAGAAGAGAAGGCTCTGGGAAAACGTGATAGTGGCCTTTCAGTATCTAAAGGGAGGGTCTAAGAAAAAAAGGGACAGACTCTTTAGCAGGGTCTGTGGTGACAGGACAAGGGGAAATGGTTTCAAACTAAAAAGGGGTAGAACTACATATAAGGAAGAAGTGTTTCACAAACAGGGTGATGAGGCACTGAACATGTTGCCCAGAGACGTAGTGATTGCCCCACCTTTGGAGACATACAAGGTCAGGCTGGACCAGGCTTTGAGCAAACAGAACGAGCTATAGGTGCCTCTTTCTATTAGACCTTTTATGGTCCATTCCAACTCAAATAATACTTTGAATTGATTCTCTGATGATGATTGTGAGGGTTGGAATGAGGGTATGGAAAACTTACACACAGACTATTTATTTGAGGTAGAAGAGTGCTTTAATCTAGCATTGATGAAAACAAACAAACAAACAGAACAATAACCAAATGGACTAAACCACCTCATATAAGAAACCCACACAAGTGGTAGACAAGAAAACCAGGCATCTTGAAGAAATCGCTCACTGATTCACATTGTCCATTTCCTTATAAAACTACAAGTGGAATCTGAGCAAAATTAAGTTACAGAAAGCCTTTTCCGGGTGATTAATTTGAATCACTCTTATTTCATATCAATTCATGTTGATTTTATTGTTAATTACATTTTTGCTACACAAGGCCACTGAAGTGACAACCTTGATGCAGTTTTAAGATAGAGAACCATAATTAGGTAAGACAAACGTAAGACAAGAACAAAAGGGTAAGACAAAAAGATAACAGTACATATAGATAGGCAGGAAAGAATGTGGTATTTGTTACTGAGCATAGAAAAGGGCATATGGAGATTTCTGTTCAGATACCAGTGGGTCACTACTTTTCAGCAGATGGCAGTACAGTGCTAATGTTGGACTTCATAACAAAATTGTGCACAAAACACTTGGACTTTTTGCACAGGGTTGTCTCCTTATTTATGCATCCTTCTTCACAAGGATTTCAACACTTCATAATTTTTGGAGAAACAATGGCTTAAGGTTGTCAATCAGAACTTCCTCTACTAAATGCAGATAATTCCTAAATTGTAGAAGTCAACAGATGTTTACCATCATAAACAAACTACCAAACATTCTGAAAACGTAGTCTGACTATGCTATATCTTAGATACATTGTGAAAATAACAGTGACAATAGATAAATATTGCTAGGCATTTACTAGAACACTGAGCTATCAATCACTAAAAGATACTAGAGAAAGAATAAAATCATTTTGTATCTTGAATAAAAAGCAGATGTGAATTGTAGAGATTATCTCAGGATCTTACAGGAAAGATCATTTTTAAAAATAACGTTAAAAAATTAGACCAGGTAGTCTTCAAAATCAACAAGGGAGGCATAATACTTGTCTGGTATGCCCCTATGTTGACACCACCATTTCAAAATGTATTCCAAAATGTCTGTGAAAAATGTTGATGTTATTGAGCTTTATAACAAAAAGGATAGTTTTACAAATTCACTCTCCACAACACAGAATTACTGTTTTCTCCTGCTGTTGTTTCAATTTGTGTCCTCTCCATCTTTTCCTGGCACTGGGCACACTAATGAGAGCTTTGCTCTGTCCTCTTTGTGTGAGAATCCTCTCAGGCCATTTCCCAGACTGTCCACGTTGTTCTTGATGGAAGTTTGACTCTTTGGGAAATCAAGCACACTCAGTTTTATCTCAAAATAAAATTTTCTGAGGGTGCACTTTGTTCCATCAACCATATCAATAATGAATATGTTAAACAGGATAGGATCCAGTATGGTCTCCTGGGGTACAGCACTAATTATTGGCTCCCAACTGGACTTCAATCCACTGATCACAAGCCTCTGAGCTCAGAGTTCAGCTAGTTTTCAGTACACCTCACTGACTGCTTTAACAGCTTCTCTGTAAGGATCTTGAGGGAGAAAGTGATGAAAACCATATTGCCCAGAGAGACAATATCCGCAGTTTTCCTCTCATCTACCAAGCCAGACATTTCACTGCAGATGTTTATCAGCTTGGTAGAGTATGACTTCCCCTCAGTGAATCCACACTGAATAATCCTGACAACTTTCTTGTCTTTTTTGTGCCTGGAAGGGGTTTTCAGGAGGAGGATTAGTTCCTCAATCAAAGGATAAAGAATGTGAAGAATTTTGCTCTGAAACACTGAAGGCTTCTAAAAATCTTCTTTACACCAGTCTGCATGAGTGCCTGCATTCATATCTGAGACGAAGTCTAATTTCAGGATTTTCCATGGAGTTATTAACAAAAATTAAGAAAGAGATTACCTGTTGAATTGCATCAGAACATAGAATCAAGCTACTTAAGGATCACATTTGTTTTACAAAAACAGATTAAACTGATGGGAATAACCTAAATGCAGATTACAACTGATATTACTTTATTTTCACTTTTTTTTTCTTCTTTTTTTTTTTTTTTCCTGGTGCCACTTTCAGCCTAAAAATAGGTATTTTTGTTTGCCTTGTGTGGGAAGCAAGATGTCAATTTATCTACTGTATCACTTAATTTGTAAACAGTTTTTTATAGATTTAACCAAGCAGTTACTACTACACCATGGTTTAACCATATGAGCTATTCAGCACCAGTACTGTTAAGATATCTCTTTACACTCCTATACTGTTTTCTTTACCGTATTTCACAGTTCAGCAACCTCTGCTACACTATTTTAAACACAAAACTGCTGTTAAAATTTCTCTACCATGAGTGAGAGTTTTGTGGCTAGCTGTCTATGGAGACACAGCTTGGAATAAGTGCTGCCAGTTTTGCAATATGTACCAGCTTGTCTAAACAATAGAAGAAATAATTAAAGCAATTGAAGCAAATGCAATTCTTAGTATTACAATAGATTGTGCGTAAAGCTTGAGGAAGATAACAGTATCAACTCTTTAAAATACATACAAAATTTCTCAGGTGAACTATTGCTTGTCGCAACAGCAAATGTGTATGGTTAGATCATATTTCTTAAGCTTTAGTCTGGGCATAATTTTTTTCACTGAGGTAGCATAGCCAGACAAATTAATACTCTGCTCTTTCAAACAGAGTCACCTTTCCTGGACTGCTTCAAAATTACAGCTTACTGCCTTTAATTATTATATCCTGTTTTGTCTAGTTCCTAATTCACAAACTAGATCAATAAAATTTCAATTGTCTCAGTACTAGCTAAGAGGAAAGTTGAGATCCATTTAGTGCTATAATTTGCCAAGTAAACTGTCATTCTGAATTATGTAATTCACATTATCTTCTACATTTACTTCTTATCCACTTTCACACAATAATGCTTTATCCTATTTAAAAAAAAATTCAGCGCTTTTCTGCCTGCTAGTCTGTAAAGTCAGGATGTAACAACATTTATTCATTTGTTCACATCGCAGCTCGTACAGGTATTTTTGTTACCCATAGCTTGAGAAAACAGTTGCTCTTCACTAATTGAATCTCTACCTAAATTACATATTGTGTAATGAAAGAACTTAGTCCTATAAGGCATGTATTGCACTCAGCTCTTGTCTCAGTGACCTATGCTTAGCTGAAAAATTATGCCCAGAAACTGTAGCTTTTCTAACATGATAAAAAACAATATGTAGTACAACAGTAGATTTTCTGTGTGGATCTTTAGATGTATTCCATTTCTAGCTCTATTTGACCTGAAAAGAAGTTCGTCTCTACCTTAGCAGAACATAGCAGTTATAAAAACTACTCTTGAACACCACTTTAGAAACACCAATAGAAAGGGGACTCTCCACAAAATAGCATAAAGGGGAAATGCTGGGTCACAAGTCAATGTATTTTAAATAACTGTGCAACCATCTGCAAACAAAAGAAAGTCTTCTGGGTTACATAAGCTCTGCCATGTCTGTTTTGTGAGACGCCAGGAGAATTATGCAACTATCAACATTTTCTTAAATATACTGCATTTCTTCTGTGCCTGTCCTGCACATTTGGTAAATAATCAAAAGACCGTTTCCAGTTAAATCAAAAAGTAGTGATTTCAATGGCAGCAGAGATTCCAGCACAATAAAGATTCAGGCCAACATTTGTATACCTTGTTGAAGATTTCCCCTGGTCAACATATTAACCTCCTGGAACTTACCACTAAAATGTCTGCAGGCGTATTTTTAGTTTTTCCTGCAAAAAAACTGCTTATTTGCTTTGCCTACTTTTAAGATAATGAAAAGAATTCTGCAGTTACTTCTGGATAAGATCTGGTAGCTGGAAAGGTCAAACAACGACACTGGTGGACTGCCCTACCCTAATTCAAGGACAACCAGTAGCTGTTAGGCATTTCTGCATACTCATAGAAGGAACACTTTCTCTTAACAGGTAAACACACTTAAGATTTCTGACAAAATCAGACAAGATACAATAGCCATTCTGCAAATTTTTGTTTTTTTGCACATGAATATTCCTCAGAGCCAAATGTGTGAAATATCCAACAGTATTTGCCCAGCACTAATATTTTCTTTCAGTCTCTCCCTATGTGCTTTGTGGCAGTAAACACACTGGATTTTTCTCAGAAAGTATCAAACCTACTGTGCTCTGTGGTAAGTCACAGAATCATAGAATCATAGAATCACCAAGGTTGGAAAAGACCTAAAAGATCATCCAGTCCAACCGTTCACCTATTCCCAATAGCTCCCACTAAACCATGTCCCTCAACACAACATCCAGCCTTTCCTTGAACACCCCCAGGCTCGGTGACTTCACCACCTCCCTGGGCAGTCCATTCCAGTGCCTGACCACCCTTTCTGAAAAGTAATACTTCCTCATGTCCAGCCTGAATCTCCCCTGCCGTAGCTTGAAACCATTCCCTCTGGTCCTATCACTAATGACACGAGAGAAGTCAAAACACTATTTTATTGCACTGAAGAGGTTGAAGGCCCCATTATATGGCAGCTGGGTAGACAGACCCTTTCAATTTACATAAACATACCAAGCCTGTTTGTGGGATATTCTATGCCACAGGTTGTATGCTTTTACAACACATCGCTTCCAACACATATGCCTTACAATCTCAGATTTAACATCATACTTAATTGGTCTAACTTGGGGAAGATCCTTAGTACTTGGAAAGGGTTAGATGGTGACTTTTTTTTCTGGAAAGATAAGAAATTGGTGAAGGGGAAAGAAGACTGGCAGTATATACAAATACTTAGTACAACAGCTAAAGTAGAAAAGATAATACATCTGGGAAAAGAAGGAAAACTAGGAAACCAAGTTAACTTAAAAGAGTAATAAGTAATTTTCAAGTAAGAGCACAATTATGAAGTATGCAAATTAATTTTCCCTTATTTTTTAAAATTATTTACACTTAATTTACACTGAAATTCTTTGCGCTCTATTCCTAAAGCTCATTTTCCAAACTTCAGATGCTTACCAGTTTTCCTTTCCAACCATGTTCTTTATTCTTTTGTCTGTTATTAAAGTTATCTTTTGTCTGCTATTTAAAGCTATCTGTATCTACCTCCTGACAACTGATACAAGTCTCCCTTTTATTTCAGTGTTCTTCTCTTGCAACCTAAGCAATAGAAAACTTAGCTATTTTTAATTCAAAGCATTCTGTATCTGTTTTCACTCAGCTATATATGACCTGCTAATCTGTTGCTGTTCTGTATTTACTGATTTTAGTTTCTTCTCCAGAAGATTTAAATCTAATCTTCAAAATTTGCAAGGAAAGGTGGTAACACTGGAATTTAACAATGTTTGCATGCTTACACTTCAAGGCCTCATCTTTATTTTTCTTACATATAGAGAAGTTCCAACTACATCCAACACACTAAATCCTAAGGAGGCTGCAATACTAAAACTTAGCATCAATGTAATAAGTTACCTGTTTTCAGTTTTATGTCAATAAGAATAAAATGCTCTATCAGGGAAAAACAAAAAACCTAGCACCATGCTTATGATCAACATTTGAATTATATTCGAGAAACTCTTAAATACATTTTTAAAAAACAAAGTAATTCAGCAGCGTGCTTATAATACTGACATATGTATATAAAACCTGAGAAAGTTTTTCAGAATTGAGTTAAAGTCTTATGGAATTACAGGGTATGAATAAAAATAGGTGTACAGGAATAGGAAAGAAGATTCCTTCTATCCAGGCAGAAACTCTGCCAGGGCACACTACTGGACCCGTGCGCACACAGTGATTCTTAATTATAGCTGCTCATGACCCTCACTGCAGCCAACCATTTAATAAGTGCCTCATAACACTGATTCTAGATGCATGGTCTTGAATTTTAGGGAACTCAGGTTTTTCCACATTAGGAAGCATAGCTAGTATTTTTTTTCCAGTAGTAAGGATAACGTAAGATACTTCTATTAAAAGGGTAATAATGAGAAGTTATATTTTATTTTTCATAAATGACTTCTACAAGACAAAGTGGGAATGGCCTTTGCAAAACAGAATTACTATATAAACTAGCCTTTTGCCAAAAGAGTTGGAATTGAGTCAACACTACCCAGCTACCACAACCTGAACCAACACCACTCTTGCAGATCATAAACTACTGCTGGGGGTTGGGCTACTGGGGTTGGGTGACTAAAATGTAGAATTTGGAATCTAAAAGCCTGCTGTGCTGCTGATGATTTCGATGGGAATTGCAACATTAATCACAACAGATAAATTCATAGATTTATATATAATAAAGTGTAAATATATATGTTTAAAATATAGTACCTAAAGAATCAAAAAAATTGTTTTGAAAATCCTTTTTCTTTGGATGGTTAATGAAGTGAATTCTAGTTGCATAAGTAGAGTACATTCTGGTGAAGACACTCAAAGCTGCTTAGTCTTTTGGCATAAGAGGAAATTATACCTAAATAAACATCACAGAGCAATACTTTTTAGTGATTCTCAAGTGATCTGTGATTTTTATTGTTAGCTAATTAATATTTAATGATTTAGCTAATTCTTTGGATAACCTGGGGCTATAATTTTGAATAAGCATGCAAAGTACTTCTGTAATTAAGAAAAAATTTCAATTTTCAATTCACTGTATATTTCCCTGTGGTAATTTTGTATATGTCAAAATATACATAAAAAAACAATAAAATAAACCATGGAATAATTAGTATGATCAAGTTGCTTCTCATAGAATGGAGGGATAGTGTGCTTATAAGAAACTCAACTCAAAAATGAAGAAAACAAATGGTGATAAAGAGAAAAATAGTACCGCAGAAATATTAACACTTTTTTTTTTTTAAATAGCAAAGTTATGCATTTGTTTGGTTTTTCTTTTGTTTGCTTGTTTTCCAGTAACTTGTATACCTGTTCATCATATTTTCTAAAGAACATAAATACAGGCTGCAGGCAAATGTGGTGAATCACATTTCCTGCCTTCCTGAGGAGTGTTATTTACCAGAGTGTCTGGGAGAGAGTTTTTCCATCGTCTCTAGCTCAAATAATTCCTCTCTGCATATGCAAACTGTCACATAGGATGGAAATGCAATGTTCTTGCAGCAAGTATTTTCACTGATAGTCAAATATTTTTCCTGTTGCTCATAGTATTTGATACTTTGTTAGTCATGGACAACATAGTCACAGTCATGGACAAGTAAGAGTCAAGACTTAAAACATGCAGACAGACAAGAAGGGTTGGAAATTCCCAAACTGCAAATTCGGTATTTAATTTGCTTTGCATTTTTATTGCCAGCAATAACATATTTAATCTCACATCTAATGGAAAAATTTCCTTGTCACAATGCCATTTTTTTTTTCTTCTGCTCATAAAAGTGAAAAAAAAAATTAAGTGATGCTTAATGTGAACATTTTTTAGAATAAATTTTGGTGAAAACAACGCTTTAATTTTTGAGATAATTAATTCTTCTCAAATTAATGCAATATATTAAGCTTAACAATGTTATATCCAAATTAATTAATACATACACACCAATTAAACACAGCATACTTTCAAATACTGACTTTTTGATGTTTGCTTTGAACAAAGCAGTGATTATGAGAAGAAATTGCTCCTACTGATAAATTTTTCATTTATACTGGTCTGTTTGATTTGCTTTCAGTTTCCTTCAGAAAAATTTTTGGTTGATAATTATTTAAATTATTATTATTATTATATTATTTAAATTTAAATTACACAAAACAATTAAGTGCATATTATAAAGGGCCAGATTTCCAATAGAAGGTTCCTACTTTTTCATGATCTTTT
The DNA here is from genome assembly GCF_019238085.1 of Lagopus leucura. NCBI lineage: Eukaryota > Metazoa > Chordata > Aves > Galliformes > Phasianidae > Lagopus > Lagopus leucura. The sequence continues at coordinate 7,654,446 of NW_024962272.1, forward strand.
GCAGATTTAAGCCTTCCTGCTCTGTTAATTTCCTGTGTCATGTTGCTTTTCAGATGGCATAGTAAAGAAAAGCCAAAAAGCATTTTTTCTTTGCATTATTTAGGCCCACTAATTAGTATCCCAAAGACCTAAACTAACAGTTAAGTCTGACATCCCATCAAGATACTGGGGAGAGGTTCATTGCCATAATGGATTAGAATTCCCACATTCATCTGGAAATCTAAATGACCCAGGAATGCAGGAGAAATTCAGCAAATGTTTTTGTTTAATAGGAGCAGAGAAATGTTACCAAGTAACTCAAGAATAGAAAATGAAGTGATTCAGGAACTCTATTTTATGTCAGAAATTCTAAGAGCTGTGAAAAACCCCAAAGTAGCACTCTCTAGGTAAATGATGTAAAAAAACTGTAAAAGATTCACCAGTATTTTGTTTTTTATGCTTAGAGGTTGCGTACCACTAGTTCCTTAGGGCTATTAAGAAAAACAGCTTTTGTAAAATACGGAAATTGGATGACTCTAGACATAAATACTTTTGGGATTAGTCAACAGATGTATGCCTGGTCTTGCATATAATGATTTCGCATCATAAACAAGCAATATTGGCATGATTTTTTTCTTGGAACATTAATGCAGCTGCCAGGAGAGGTGGTAGGGGACCACCTTGCTCCCTCTGATATACACCTTCTCTCTGGAGCCTCTTGCTTCTGAATATTCAGCTCTGACACGATCCAGAGATGTCCTGGCAACACCTCCCTGTTAACAACATGGCCACCCAGAAGAAAGATGGAGCCATCACAGCAGATACTTTCTATTTAAATATTTGCTTATATAACATTAGCTGCAGTTAATTTCCTTTGGATATGTGCCAGCTGCCTGTAGACACAAGAACTCACATCTCACCAAGGACAGTTCGTACAGCAGAGCTCTCACGCAGGCTATGCACATATGTTTCTTCCTGTAGGCTTCCTGGGAATGCACAGGAATGCCAAGAACCTGCAGATTTTCAAAACATTCCCAAACCTTACCACCATTTAGAAATCTCTTGCAAACCTCACAGGCAGAACTCCAGTGACACCTTGGCTTCCAAGAAGATGGTGCCCAGCTAGGAGGGCACCACTGTTTCAGCAGAGCTAAGATGCCATTCAGGGGTTATATGCTGTCTCTGAACACTGCAGCTCACTCTGCCATCTAATTATGAACTTGTACAATATAGAATGCTTGGAAAGTGGAAGATACTCCTACTCAATACTGCAATATTTTCCAATGCTTAAGATAGATTGCTTGAAAATAATAATGAAAGGAAATCACTGCTTATAAAGCTCTTTCAAACATGCACATTGTTCTTTCATACCTTAAGGGAAGAACATGTTTGATTAAAAACAGAATCATTTGAGAAAAGTAAAAATTCATAATAAATGAGAGGCTAAAAGCTTTCATCTGACTTCAATCTAACATGTAGCTACACTTACAATTTTACTAGTTCAACCATAGTTAGCAAAACTGAAAAAATCCTTCATAAATTCCTAATTTCTTTTCTGCCAGGTCTTCAAACGTATCTAACTAATTATTATTATTCCCATATAAATTAAGTTTAGAAAAGGAGTATGAAACAGAATCTCAGCAATTAATGCATTTTGTGGAAATTTATTAAAACAAAGTTAATATTTTGGATATTAGATTCAAAACAATGACTGTTTGGCATTTGAAACAACCAAAACACCAAACTTGTTTTCTACTTCTGATATAAGAACTACTAGGAAGCAAAGTATTGCTAAGACTAAAGAATAGTCAATATTGCAATATTCAATTCAAAATATTAACATAGTCATCTGTCAGGACATTAAATAAACACTTCTTTCTTCAATCTTATTTTATTGGTTAGAACTCTCATCAATTAGATTTTTTTTAATACCCCACTCTTAAAAATGGTATTTTCACCAGACGTGCATTAGCTATGTCTTATATAAGAAAGGATATATAGCTGTAAGTGAAGAAAGAGAACAGCTAGTTTGGTGTTATCCATGTAATATATAACGTAACACAATGGAGATGTGTAAGGCATCACTTAGAGATGCATTAAAGTCTGTTTTGTTGTTGTTGTTTATTTCTTTATTATTTTTTTTTCCGCAAAACTACGTTTCCTTGTGCACATTCTTTCTCTCCTGTTTCAAAGCTCTCCTGATTATGGCTGCACAGCTTATATATTATTAGTGCAAGTAAATTATTCAACAGCTTTTAACAGCAGATCAATTTACTTTCAGCAGTAAAGCAAAAAATCAGTAAGACTTACAGCTAAATTAAGGAGACCACAAAGTGAGATCTCTTAAACACTGGTCAAAAGGCCTGTACAAGTAGACCCTGATTAAATAAACAAACAAAACAAAGCATAAAACTTGGTGTACTTTAGAAAGGTGATCACTGAAAACCGTTTCTTGGGGATTATGATAAAAAAAAAAAAATTCCCTGACTTTGCCAGCAGTAATATTATAATATTCAGACACAGCGGTACACTGAAAATGCAAAAGACCACAGTCTATTGTAAGGATTCACCCCTGTATGCAGTCAGGGGATTATGTAATGAAACATCTGTGATAAAAACATGACCCCTGAACAACTGGATGCTCAAGTCATTGGCTCCTGTGTCCTGATGTAAAAAATAAATGCACTGCAGTGTTACTGGAGACAGTCGCTTCTCATGCTCAAGTGGTGAGTGAAAAACGGGCACCTACTACTGGCAAGTTTTGTTAAAGTTGAATGCTGTAAAGCTTTTCCAAATCTTAATTGCAGCGAAAATCAGTACTAACCAGATGTGCAGATGTGAAGGGGTTCATCTGCAAAGCCAGACAGCAGTTTTGTAAAACGCTATTCTGCAAGATAGTCCAGGATTGTTTTTCTTTTTTCTTTTCTTTTTTTCTTTTCTTTTCTTTTCTTTTCTTTTCTTTTCTTTTCTTTTCTTTTCTTTTCTTTTCTTTTCTTTTCTTTTCTTTTCTTTTCTTTTCTTTTCTTTTCTTTTCTTTTCTTTTCTTTTCTTTTCTTTT